>NC_143032.1:750000-1040000 GCF_057628025.1 Oncorhynchus mykiss | reverse complement strand
TTGTTGTACATTCTATGGGGCTGTCTGGTTTATCATTTATTTACCTGGCCGGCTGGTTGTTGTACATTCTATGGGGCTGTCTGGTTTATCATTTAGTTACCTGGCCGGCTGGTTGTTGTACATTCTATGGGGCTGTCTGGTTTATCATTTATTTACCTGGCCGGCTGGTTGTTGTACATTCTATGGGGCTGTCTGGTTTATCATTTATTTACCTGGCCGGCTGGTTGTTGTACATTCTATGGGGCTGTCTGGTTTATCATTTATTTACCTGGCCGGCTGGTTGTTGTACATTCTATGGGGCTGTCTGGTTTATCATTTAGTTACCTGGCCGGCTGGTTGTTGTACATTCTATGGGGCTGTCTGGTTTATCATTTAGTTACCTGGCCGGCTGGTTGTTGTACATTCTATGGGGCTGTCTGGTTTATCATTTATTTACCTGGCCGGCTGGTTGTTGTACATTCTATGGGGCTGTCTGGTTTATCATTTATTTACCTGGCCGGCTGGTTGTTGTACATTCTATGGGGCTGTCTGGTTTATTTATTTACCTGGCCGGCTGGTTGTTGTACATTCTATGGGGCTGTCTGGTTTATCTATTTACCTGGCCGGCTGGTTGTTGTACATTCTATGGGGCTGTCTGGTTTATCTATTTACCTGGCCGGCTGGTTGTTGTACATTCTATGGGGCTGTCTGGTTTATCATTTATTTACCTGGCCGGCTGGTTGTTGTACATTCTATGGGGCTGTCTGGTTTAGCATTTATTTACCTGGCCGGCTGGTTGTTGTACATTCTATGGGGCTGTCTGGTTTATTTATTTACCTGGCCGGCTGGTTGTTGTACATTCTATGGGGCTGTCTGGTTTATCTATTTACCTGGCCGGCTGGTTGTTGTACATTCTATGGGGCTGTCTGGTTTATCTATTTACCTGGCCGGCTGGTTGTTGTACATTCTATGGGGCTGTCTGGTTTATCTATTTACCTGGCCGGCTGGTTGTTGTACATTCTATGGGGCTGTCTGGTTTATCTATTTACCTGGCCGGCTGGTTGTTGTACATTCTATGGGGCTGTCTGGTTTATCTATTTACCTGGCCGGCTGGTTGTTGTACATTCTATGGGGCTGTCTGGTTTATCTATTTACCTGGCCGGCTGGTTGTTGTACATTCTATGGGGCTGTCTGGTTTATCATTTAGTTACCTGGCCGGCTGGTTGTTGTACATTCTATGGGGCTGTCTGGTTTATCTATTTACCTGGCCGGCTGGTTGTTGTACATTCTATGGGGCTGTCTGGTTTATCATTTAGTTACCTGGCCGGCTGGTTGTTGTACATTCTATGGGGCTGTCTGGTTTATCTATTTACCTGGCCGGCTGGTTGTTGTACATTCTATGGGGCTGTCTGGTTTATCTAGTTACCTGGCCGGCTGGTTGTTGTACATTCTATGGGGCTGTCTGGTTTATCTATTTACCTGGCCGGCTGGTTGTTGTACATTCTATGGGGCTGTCTGGTTTATCATTTATTTACCTGGCCGGCTGGTTGTTGTACATTCTATGGGGCTGTCTGGTTTATCTATTTACCTGGCCGGCTGGTTGTTGTACATTCTATGGGGCTGTCTGGTTTATCTATTTACCTGGCCGGCTGGTTGTTGTACATTCTATGGGGCTGTCTGGCTTATCTATTTACCTGGCCGGCTGGTTGTTGTACATTCTATGGGGCTGTCTGGTTTTTCTATTTACCTGGCCGGCTGGTTGTTGTACATTCTATGGGGCTGTCTGGTTTATCTATTTACCTGGCCGGCTGGTTGTTGTACATTCTATGGGGCTGTCTGGTTTATCTATTTACCTGGCCGGCTGGTTGTTGTACATTCTATGGGGCTGTCTGGTTTATCTATTTACCTGGCCGGCTGGTTGTTGTACATTCTATGGGGCTGTCTGGTTTATCTATTTACCTGGCCGGCTGGTTGTTGTACATTCTATGGGGCTGTCTGGTTTATCTATTTACCTGGCCGGCTGGTTGTTGTACATTCTATGGGGCTGTCTGGTTTATCTATTTACCTGGCCGGCTGGTTGTTGTACATTCTATGGGGCTGTCTGGTTTATCTATTTACCTGGCCGGCTGGTTGTTGTACATTCTATGGGGCTGTCTGGTTTATCTATTTACCTGGCCGGCTGGTTGTTGTACATTCTATGGGGCTGTCTGGTTTATCTATTTACCTGGCCGGCTGGTTGTTGTACATTCTATGGGGCTGTCTGGTTTATCTATTTACCTGGCCGGCTGGTTGTTGTACATTCTATGGGGCTGTCTGGTTTATCATTTAGTTACCTGGCCGGCTGGTTGTTGTACATTCTATGGGGCTGTCTGGTTTATCTATTTACCTGGCCGGCTGGTTGTTGTACATTCTATGGGGCTGTCTGGTTTATCATTTAGTTACCTGGCCGGCTGGTTGTTGTACATTCTATGGGGCTGTCTGGTTTATCTATTTACCTGGCCGGCTGGTTGTTGTACATTCTATGGGGCTGTCTGGTTTATCTATTTACCTGGCCGGCTGGTTGTTGTACATTCTATGGGGCTGTCTGGTTTATCTATTTACCTGGCCGGCTGGTTGTTGTACATTCTATGGGGCTGTCTGGTTTATCTATTTACCTGGCCGGCTGGTTGTTGTACATTCTATGGGGCTGTCTGGTTTATCTATTTACCTGGCCGGCTGGTTGTTGTACATTCTATGGGGCTGTCTGGTTTATCTATTTACCTGGCCGGCTGGTTGTTGTACATTCTATGGGGCTGTCTGGTTTATCTATTTACCTGGCCGGCTGGTTGTTGTACATTCTATGGGGCTGTCTGGTTTATCTATTTACCTGGCCGGCTGGTTGTTGTACATTCTATGGGGCTGTCTGGTTTATCTATTTACCTGGCCGGCTGGTTGTTGTACATTCTATGGGGCTGTCTGGTTTATCTATTTACCTGGCCGGCTGGTTGTTGTACATTCTATGGGGCTGTCTGGTTTATCTATTTACCTGGCCGGCTGGTTGTTGTACATTCTATGGGGCTGTCTGGTTTATTTATTTACCTGGCCGGCTGGTTGTTGTACATTCTATGGGGCTGTCTGGTTTATCTATTTACCTGGCCGGCTGGTTGTTGTATATTCTATGGGGCTGTCTGGTTTATTTATTTACCTGGCCGGCTGGTTGTTGTACATTCTATGGGGCTGTCTGGTTTATCTATTTATTTACCTGGCCGGCTGGTTGTTGTACATTCTATGGGGCTGTCTGGTTTATTTATTTACCTGGCCGGCTGGTTGTTGTACATTCTATGGGGCTGTCTGGTTTATTTATTTACCTGGCCGGCTGGTTGTTGTACATTCTATGGGGCTGTCTGGTTTATCTATTTACCTGGCCGGCTGGTTGTTGTACATTCTATGGGGCTGTCTGGTTTATCTATTTACCTGGTCGGCTGGTTGTTGTACATTCTATGGGGCTGTCTGGTTTATCTATTTACCTGGCCGGCTGGTTGTTGTACATTCTATGGGGCTGTCTGGTTTATTTATTTACCTGGCCGGCTGGTTGTTGTACATTCTATGGGGCTGTCTGGTTTATCTAGTTACCTGGCCGGCTGGTTGTTTTACATTCTATGGGGCTGTCTGGTTTATCTATTTACCTGGTCGGCTGGTTGTTGTACATTCTATGGGGCTGTCTGGTTTATCTATTTACCTGGCCGGCTGGTTGTTGTACATTCTATGGGGCTGTCTGGTTTATTTATTTACCTGGCCGGCTGGTTGTTGTACATTCTATGGGGCTGTCTGGTTTATTTATTTACCTGGCCGGCTGGTTGTTGTACATTCTATGGGGCTGTCTGGTTTATCTATTTACCTGGTCGGCTGGTTGTTGTACATTCTATGGGGCTGTCTGGTTTATCTATTTACCTGGTCGGCTGGTTGTTGTACATTCTATGGGGCTGTCTGGTTTATCTATTTACCTGGCCGGCTGGTTGTTGTACATTCTATGGGGCTGTCTGGTTTATCTAGTTACCTGGCCGGCTGGTTGTTGTACATTCTATGGGGCTGTCTGCTTTATCTAGTTACCTGGCCGGCTGGTTGTTGTACATTCTATGGGGCTGTCTGGTTTATCTAGTTACCTGGCCGGCTGGTTGTTGTACATTCTATGGGGCTGTCTGGTTTATCTATTTACCTGGCCGGCTGGTTGTTGTACATTCTATGGGGCTGTCTGGTTTATCTATTTACCTGGCCTGGCCGGCCTTCCTCGTTCAGGTTACCAGAGCCATAGGGAAGAAAACATTCTGACAAGCCGTCACCACCAGTCTTAATGAAATTGCTGGGGGGAAAAGCAGTTTAAATGGCCTTTGTTAAAAACAGGAGGATCCAGCTTTTCCATTCCTACTTTATTTCTCATCTCCTAAATGTGTGAAAACTGCACCATTTTACCGGAACTCAGCATTTTGCTGTGAGTGCATAGGGGAGAGCGCTGCTAAATGTAGCACGGGTCAATTGTAGGGTAACTTGGGGTAGAACCCCTTCCTCCCTAAATGTTCTTCTGAGTGACTTAAATGTAGATGTTTTTGTTGTTGTTGAGCAAGAGTAGTGGCAACCAGGGGGATAGTGGTGACATGAAGTGGTTTCTGTGAGAAGTACAGGTGTTACCCCAGGTGGCGTGTTACCCCAGGTGGCGTGTTACCCCAGGTGGCGATGTTACCCCAGGTGGCGATGTTACCCCAGGTGGCGATGTTACCCCAGGTGGCGATGTTACCCCAGGTGGCGATGTTACCCCAGGTGGCGATGTTACCCCTGGTGGCGATGTTACCCCAGGTGGCGTGTTTCCCCAGGTGGCGTGTTTCCCCAGGTGGCGATGTTTCCCCAGGTTATCGTAACAGGTACGCCTAAATAAAATAAAATCACATTTTATTTCTCACATACACATGGTTAGCAGATGTTATTGCGAGTGTAGCGAAATGCTTGTGCTTCTAAAATTCATCAATAGGATGCTAACTAGTTACAAGATCACATTTGTGATCTGGCTAACGATTAGCCCAATAGAGTAAATGTGGATAGGCAAGCCCATGCTTCAGCTTATTTATTTACAGCCACTATGCTGCATCAGTTGGGCTACGGGTGATAATGCTTACTGCTAATGCATAGGCTATATGGATGCCATGGGCCAATATGTGTTAAAAGAATTGAACAAATCACAATGTTATTTGGCTGATACAGGGCCTTCAGAAAGTATTCAGACCCGTTGACTTACTCTACATTGTTTCGTTACAGCCTTATTCTAAACACGTTTTTAGAAATGGTTGCAAATGTATACAAAATATAAAACAGAAATAACTTATTTACATCAGTGTTCAGACCCTTTGCTATGGGACTGGAAATTGATCTTAGGTGCATCCTGTTTTCATTGATCATCCTTGAGCTGTTTCTACAACTTGATTGGAGTCCACCAGAGGTAAATTCAATTGATTGGACATGATTTGGAAAGGCACACACCTGTCTATATAAGGTCCTACAGTTGACAGTCCATGTCAGAGCAAAAAAAATGAGGTTGAAGGAATTGTCCGTAGAAGGTCCCCAAGAACACAAAGGCCTACATAATTCTTAAATAGAATAAGTTTGTAACCACCAAGACTCTTCTTAGAGCTGGCCGCCCAGCCAAACTGAAAATTCGGGAGAGAAGGGCCTTGGTCAAGGAGGTGACCTAGAACCCAATGGTCACTGACAGAGCTCCAGGGTTCCTCTGTGGAGATGGGAGAACCTTCCAGAAGGCCAACCATCTCTGCAGCACTCCACCAATCAGGATGTTATGGTAGAGTGTCCAGACAGAAGCCACACGTCAGTAAAAGGCTGAATAGACACCACTAATCAGCTGTTTCTAACATCACTGCTGAATAGACACCACTAGTCAGCTGTTTCTAACATCAGACTGCTGAATAGACACCACTAATCAGCTGTTTCTACCCCAGACCATCATGCTGCTGAATAGACACCACTAATCAGCTGTTTCTAAGATCAGACTGCTGAATAGACACCACTAATCAGCTGTTTCTAACATCAGATTGCTGAATAGACACCACTAATAAGCTGTTTCTAACATCAGACTGCTGAATAGACACCACTAGTCAGCTGTTTCTACCCCCAGACCATCAGGCTGCTGAATAGACACCACTAGTCAGCTGTTTCTACCCCCAGACCATCAGGCTGCTGAATAGACACCACTAGTCAGCTGTTTCTACCCCCAGACCATCAGGCTGCTGAATAGACACCACTAGTCAGCTGTTTCTACCCCCAGACCATCAGGCTGCTGAATAGACACAACTAGTCAGCTGTTTCTACCCCCAGACCATCAGACTGCTGAATAGACACCAGTCAGCTGTTTCTACCCCCAGACCATCATGCTGCTGGATAGACACCACTAGTCAGCTGTTTCTACACCCAGAACATCAGGCTGCTGAATAGACACCACTAGTCAGCTGTTTCTACTCCCAGACCATCATGCTGCTGGATAGACACCACTAGTCAGCTGTTTCTACACCCAGAACATCAGGCTGCTGAATAGACACCACTGGTCAGCTGTTTCTACCCACAGACCATCAGGCTGCTGAATAGACACAACTAGTCAGCTGTTTCTACCCCCAGACCATCAGACTGCTGAGTAGACACCACTAGTCAGCTGTTTCTACCCCCAGACCATCATGCTGCTGAATATACACCACTAGTCAGCTGTTTCTACCCCCAGACCATCAGACTGCGGAATAGACACCAATAGTCAGCTGTTTCTACCATCAGGCTGCTAAATAGACACCAATAGTCAGCTGTTTCTACCCCCAGACCATCAGACTGCTGAATAGACACCAATAGTCAGCTGTTTCTACCATCAGGCTGCTAAATAGACACCACTAGTCAGCTGTTTCTACCATCGGGCTGCTAAATAGACACCACTAGTCAGCTGTTTCTACCATCGGGCTGCTAAATAGACACCACTAGTCAGCTGTTTCTATCATCGGGCTGCTAAGTAGACACCACTAGTCAGCTGTTTCTACCCCCAGACCATCAGGCTGCTAAATAGACACCACTAGTCAGCTGTTTCTACCCCCAGACCATCAGGCTGCTAAATAGACACCACTAGTCAGCTGTTTCTACCATCGGGCTGCTAAATAGACACCACTAGTCAGCTGTTTCTACCCCAAGACCATCAGGCTGCTGAATAGACACCACTAGTCAGCTGTTTCTACCATCAGGCTGCTGAATAGACACCACTAGTCAGCTGTTTCTACCCCAAGACCATCAGGCTGCTGAATAGACACCACTAGTCAGCTGTTTCTACCATCAGGCTGCTGAATAGACACCACTAGTCAGCTGTTTCTACCATCGGGCTGCTGAATAGACACCACTAGTCAGCTGTTTCTACCATCGGGCTGCTAAATAGACACCACTAGTCAGCTGACTCTACCCCCAGACCATCATGCTGCTAAATAGACACCACTAGTCAGCTGTTTCTACCATCGGGCTGCTAAATAGACACCACTAGTCAGCTGTTTCTATCATCGGGCTGCTAAGTAGACACCACTAGTCAGCTGTTTCTACCCCCAGACCATCAGGCTGCTAAATAGACACCACTAGTCAGCTGTTTCTACCCCCAGACCATCAGGCTGCTGAATAGACACCACTAGTCAGCTGTTTCTACCATCGGGCTGCTAAATAGACACCACTAGTCAGCTGTTTCTACCCCCAGACCATCAGGCTGCTAAATAGACACCACTAGTCAGCTGTTTCTACCATCGGGCTGCTAAATAGACACCACTAGTCAGCTGTTTCTACCCCAAGACCATCAGGCTGCTAAATAGACACCACTAGTCAGCTGTTTCTACCATCGGGCTGCTAAATAGACACCACTAGTCAGCTGTTTCTACCCCAAGACCATCAGGCTGCTGAATAGACACCACTAGTCAGCTGTTTCTACCCCAAGACCATCAGGCTGCTGAATAGACACCACTAGTCAGCTGTTTCTACCATCAGGCTGCTGAATAGACACCACTAGTCAGCTGTTTCTACCCCAAGACCATCAGGCTGCTGAATAGACACCACTAGTCAGCTGTTTCTACCATCAGGCTGCTGAATAGACACCACTAGTCAGCTGTTTCTACCATCAGGCTGCTGAATAGACACCACTAGTCAGCTGTTTCTACCATCGGGCTGCTAAATAGACACCACTAGTCAGCTGACTCTACCCCCAGACCATCATGCTGCTAAATAGACACCACTAGCCAGCTGTTTCTACCATCGGGCTGCTGAATAGACACCACTAGTCAGCTGTTTCTACCATCGGGCTGCTAAATAGACACCACTAGTCAACTGTTTCTACCATCGGGCTGCTAAATAGGACACCACTAGTCAGCTGTTTCTACCATCGGGCTGCTAAATAGACACCACTAGTCAGCTGTTTCTACCATCGGGCTGCTGAATAGACACCACTAGTCAGCTGATTCTACCCCCAGACCATCATGCTGCTGAATAGACAGCTCTAGTCAGCTACCTGCTCCCTCTGTCCCCTTCCTGCCCCTCGGACTTCCTATACCACCGTTGCTCCCCCTTTGGATATTTCAGCCCCAACAGACATCTATCCTGCCGCCACTCACAGGTGTAAACATCTATATATTTGATGTATTCATTGTTTCGTTCACACCTGCACTGTTGTACATTGGAGCTGAAGCATTTCACTGTGCACTGCAGCTACATCTGCGACCGTGTTCATGTGACATAATATGTATATATTTTTACAAAAACAGCAGCGGCGTGGCAATGGGTCATGGGAAACTTGGCGCCCGGGCCAGCTGTGAGACAGGAAGTGGGGACATGGGAGAGGACGGGGGGGGGGGGGGGGGGGTCGGAGAATGACACAACACCCCTTTGACACAGTGTCAGAAGTTCAACTTCAGAGTTCAGACACAGTCAAGATGACTTTATCTTCTCCTCAACGTGCCAGACAAGTTAAATCTGATGTATCGTCCTTAACAAGGCTTTAAGCCCGGAGGCCACTGAATTTGATCCAAGCGAAGAGATTCCATCTCAGTGTCAGAATAAGAAAAAAAGGCTGTTCCATTGTCCAGAATGGGACGGTCAGCGCTACTCCTAATATCTGAATGGGACGGTCAGCGCTCCTCCTAATATCTGAATGGGACGGTCAGCGCTACTCCTAATATCTGAATGGGACGGTCAGCGCTCCTCCTAATATCTGAATGGGACGGTCAGCGCTACTCCTAATATCTGAATGGGACGGTCAGCGCTACTCCTAATATCTGAATGGGACGGTCAGCGTTACTCCTAATATCTGAATGGGACGGTCAGCGCTACTCCTAATATCTGAATGGGACGGTCAGCGCTACTCCTAATATCTGAATGGGACGGTCAGCGCTACTCCTAATATCTGAATGGGACGGTCAGCGCTACTCCTAATATCTGAATGGGACGGTCAGCGCTACTCCTAATATCTGAATGGGACGGTCAGCGCTAAATCCTAATATCTGAATGGGACGGTCAGCGCTACTCCTAATATCTGAATGGGACGGTCAGCGCTCCTCCTAATATCTGAATGGGACGGTCAGCGCTACTCCTAATATTTTAATGGGACGGTCAGCGCTACTCCTAATATCTGAATGGGACGGTCAGCGCTACTCCTAATATTTTAATGGGACGGTCAGCGCTACTCCTAATATTTTAATGGGAGGGTCAGCGTTACTCCTAATATCTGAATGGGACGGTCAGCGCTACTCCTAATATCTGAATGGGACGGTCAGCGCTACTCCTAATATCTGAATGGGACGGTCAGCGCTACTCCTAATATCTGAATGGGACGGTCAGCGCTACTCCTAATATCTGAATGGGACGGTCAGCGCTACTCCTAATATCTGAATGGGACGGTCAGCGCTACTCCTAATATCTGAATGGGACGGTCAGCGCAACTCCTAATATCTGAATGGGACGGTCAGCGCTACTCCTAATATCTGAATGGGACGGTCAGCGCTACTCCTAATATCTGAATGGGACGGTCAGCGCAACTCCTAATATCTGAATGGGACGGTCAGCGCTACTCCTAATATCTGAATGGGACGGTCAGCGCTACTCCTAATATCTGAATGGGACGGTCAGCGTTACTCCTAATATCTGAATGGGACGGTCAGCGCTACTCCTAATATCTGAATGGGACGGTCAGCGCTACTCCTAATATCTGAATGGGACGGTCAGCGCTACTCCTAATATCTGAATGGGACGGTCAGCGCTACTCCTAATATCTGAATGGGACGGTCAGCGCTACTCCTAATATCTGAATGGGACGGTCAGCGTTACTCCTAATATCTGAATGGGACGGTCAGCGCTACTCCTAATACCTGAATGGGACGGTCAGCGCTACTCCTAATATCTGAATGGGACGGTCAGCGTTACTCCTAATATCTGAATGGGACGGTCAGCGTTACTCCTAATATCTGAATGGGACAGTCAGCGCTACTCCTAATATCTGAATGGGACGGTCAGCGCTACTCCTAATATCTGAATGGGACGGTCAGCGCTCCTCCTAATACCTGAATGGGACAGTCAGCGCTACTCCTAATATCTGAATGGGACGGTCAGCGCTACTCCTAATATCTGAATGGGACAGTCAGCGCTCCTCCTAATATCTGAATGGGACGGTCAGCGCTACTCCTAATACCTGAATGGGACGGTCAGCGCTCCTCCTAATACCTGAATGGGACGGTCAGCGCTCCTCCTAATACCTGAATGGGACGGTCAGCGCTACTCCTAATATCTGAATGGGACGGTCAGCGCTACTCCTAATATCTGAATGGGACGGTCAGCGCTACTCCTAATATCTGAATGGGACGGTCAGCGCTACTCCTAATATCTGAATGGGACGGTCAGCGCTCCTCCTAATATCTGAATGGGACGGTCAGCGCTACTCCTAATATCTGAATGGGACGGTCAGCGCTACTCCTAATACCTGAATGGGACGGTCAGCGCTCCTCCTAATATTTTAATGGGACGGTCAGCGCTACTCCTAATATCTGAATGGGACGGTCAGCGCTACTCCTAATATCTGAATGGGACGGTCAGCGCTACTCCTAATACCTGAATGGGACAGTCAGCGCTCCTCCTAATATCTGAATGGGACGGTCAGCGCTACTCCTAATATCTGAATGGGACGGTCAGCGCTCCTCCTAATATCTGAATGGGACGGTCAGCGCTCCTCCTAATATCTGAATGGGACGGTCAGCGCTACTCCTAATACCTGAATGGGACGGTCAGCGCTCCTCCTAATATCTGAATGGGACGGTCAGCGCTCCTCCTAATATCTGAATGGGACGGTCAGCGCTCCTCCTAATATCTGAATGGGACGGTCAGCGCTACTCCTAATACCTGAATGGGACGGTCAGCGCTCCTCCTAATATTTGAATGGGACGGTCAGCGCTACTCCTAATATCTGAATGGGACGGTCAGCGCTCCTCCTAATATCTGAATGGGACGGTCAGCGCTACTCCTAATACCTGAATGGGACGGTCAGCGCTCCTCCTAATATTTGAATGGGCCGGTCAGCGCTACTCCTAATATCTGAATGGGACGGTCAGCGCTACTCCTAACACCTGAATGGTGACGGTCAGCGCTACTCCTAATATCTGAATGGGACAGTCAGCGCTCCTCCTAATATCTGAATGGGACGGTCAGCGCTACTCCTAATATCTGAATGGGACAGTCAGCGCTACTCCTAATATCTGAATGGGACGGTCAGCCCTACTCCTAATACCTGAATGGGACGGTCAGCGCTCCTCCTAATATCTGAATGGGACGGTCAGCGCTCCTCCTAATACCTGAATGGGACGGTCAGCGCTACTCCTAATATCTGAATGGGACAGTCAGCGCTACTCCTAATATCAGAATGGGACAGTCAGCGCTACTCCTAATATCTGAATGGGACGGTCAGCGCTCCTCCTAATATCTGAATGGGACGGTCAGCGCTCCTCCTAATATCTGAATGGGACAGTCAGCGCTACTCCTAATATCTGAATGGGACGGTCAGCGCTACTCCTAATATCTGAATGGGACGGTCAGCGCTACTCCTAATATCTGAATGGGACGGTCAGCGCTACTCCTAATACCTGAATGGGACAGTCAGCGCTCCTCCTAATATCTGAATGGGACGGTCAGCGCTCCTCCTAATACCTGAATGGGACGGTCAGCGCTACTCCTAATATCTGAATGGGACGGTCAGCGCTACTCCTAATATCTGAATGGGACGGTCAGCGCTACTCCTAATATCTGAATGGGACGGTCAGCGCTACTCCTAATATCTGAATGGGACGGTCAGCGCTCCTCCTAATACCTGAATGGGACGGTCAGCGCTCCTCCTAATATCTGAATGGGACGGTCAGCGCTCCTCCTAATATCTGAATGGGACGGTCAGCGCTACTCCTAATATCTGAATGGGACGGTCAGCGCTACTCCTAATACCTGAATGGGACGGTCAGCGCTCCTCCTAATATCTGAATGGGACGGTCAGCGCTCCTCCTAATATCTGAATGGGACGGTCAGCGCTACTCCTAATATCTGAATGGGACGGTCAGCGCTCCTCCTAATACCTGAATGGGACGGTCAGCGCTCCTCCTAATACCTGAATGGGACGGTCAGCGCTCCTCCTAATATTTTAATGGGACGGTCAGCGCTACTCCTAATATCTGAATGGGACGGTCAGCGCTACTCCTAATATCTGAATGGGACGGTCAGCGCTACTCCTAATACCTGAATGGGACAGTCAGCGCTCCTCCTAATATCTGAATGGGACGGTCAGCGCTACTCCTAATATCTGAATGGGACGGTCAGCGCTCCTCCTAATATCTGAATGGGACGGTCAGCGCTCCTCCTAATATCTGAATGGGACGGTCAGCGCTACTCCTAATACCTGAATGGGACGGTCAGCGCTCCTCCTAATATCTGAATGGGACGGTCAGCGCTCCTCCTAATATCTGAATGGGACGGTCAGCGCTCCTCCTAATATCTGAATGGGACGGTCAGCGCTACTCCTAATACCTGAATGGGACGGTCAGCGCTCCTCCTAATATTTGAATGGGACGGTCAGCGCTACTCCTAATATCTGAATGGGACGGTCAGCGCTACTCCTAACACCTGAATGGTGACGGTCAGCGCTACTCCTAATATCTGAATGGGACAGTCAGCGCTCCTCCTAATATCTGAATGGGACGGTCAGCGCTACTCCTAATATCTGAATGGGACAGTCAGCGCTACTCCTAATATCTGAATGGGACGGTCAGCGCTACTCCTAATACCTGAATGGGACGGTCAGCGCTCCTCCTAATATCTGAATGGGACGGTCAGCGCTCCTCCTAATACCTGAATGGGACGGTCAGCGCTACTCCTAATATCTGAATGGGACAGTCAGCGCTACTCCTAATATCAGAATGGGACAGTCAGCGCTACTCCTAATATCTGAATGGGACGGTCAGCGCTCCTCCTAATATCTGAATGGGACGGTCAGCGCTCCTCCTAATATCTGAATGGGACAGTCAGCGCTACTCCTAATATCTGAATGGGACGGTCAGCGCTACTCCTAATATCTGAATGGGACGGTCAGCGCTACTCCTAATATCTGAATGGGACGGTCAGCGCTACTCCTAATACCTGAATGGGACAGTCAGCGCTCCTCCTAATATCTGAATGGGACGGTCAGCGCTCCTCCTAATATCTGAATGGGACGGTCAGCGCTACTCCTAATATCTGAATGGGACGGTCAGCGCTACTCCTAATATCTGAATGGGACGGTCAGCGCTCCTCCTAATATCTGAATGGGACAGTCAGCGCTACTCCTAATATCTGAATGGGACGGTCAGCGCTACTCCTAATATCTGAATGGGACGGTCAGCGCTACTCCTAATATCTGAATGGGACGGTCAGCGCTACTCCTAATATTTTAATGGAATGGCCGGCGCTACTCCTAATATCTGATTTAGAACAGGGTGAATAGTGATTAGGGATGGGAGGCATCCAGACTTTCA
The DNA here is from genome assembly GCF_057628025.1 of Oncorhynchus mykiss. NCBI lineage: Eukaryota > Metazoa > Chordata > Actinopteri > Salmoniformes > Salmonidae > Oncorhynchus > Oncorhynchus mykiss. Next base: position 1,025,946 of record NC_143032.1, on the reverse strand, counting down.
TATCGTCATACAGTCCTCCTCACATCACGGGATTTACAACATACTGGTTGTCTTCGTAGTCAAGGGGACGCTAAAACGCAAAATGAAACGGCCATTGGTACTAGCGAATTTCCATAGGAGGCTGCTAGCTAAATATGCTAACAAGACAGGCAATCCAGTTAATAATGTTATACGTAGAGTTGAAGTCGGAAGTTTACATACACTTAGGTTGGGGTCATTAAAACTAGTTTCTCAACCACTCCACATATTTCTTGTTAACAAACTATAGTGTTGGCAAGTCGGTTAGGACATCTACTTTGTGCATGACACAATTTTTCCAACAATTGTTTACAGGGAGATTATTTCACTTATAATTCACTGTATCACAATTCCAGTGGGTCAAATGTTGACTAACTTGACTGTGCCTCTAAACAGCTTGGAAAATTCCAGAAAATGATGTCATGGCTTTAGAAGCCTCTGATAGGCTAATTGACATAATTTGAGTCAATTGGAGGTGTACCTGTGGATGTATTTCAAGGCCTACCTTCAAACTCACTGCCTCTTTGCTTGACATCATGGGAAAATCAAAAGAAATCAGCCAAGACCTCAGAAAGAAAATTGTAGACCTCAACAAGTCTGGTTCAATCCTTGGGAGCAATTTCCAAAAGCCTGAAGGTACCACGTTCATCTGTACAAACAATAGTACGCACGTATAAACACCATGTGACCACACAGCCGTCATAGCGCTCAGGAAGGAGACGGGTTCTGTCTCCTAGAGATTAATGTACTTTGGTGCGAAAAGTGCGACTCAATCCCAGAACAAAGAGCAAATGACCTTGTGAAGATGCTGGAGGAAACAGGTACAAAAGTATCCATATCCACAGTAAAACGAGTCATATATCGACATAACCTGAAAGGCCGCTCAGCAAGGAAGAAGCCACTGCTCCAAAACCGCCATCAAATAGCCAGATTATGGTTTGCAACTGCACATGGGAACAAATATTGTACTTTTTGGAGAAATGTCCTCTGGTCTGATGAAACAAAAACAGAACTGTTTGGCCATAATGACCATCGTTATGTTTGGAGGAAAAAGGGGGAGGCTTGCAAGCCGAAGAACCCCATCCCAACCGTGAAGCACCTTAGCATCATGTTGTGGGGGTGCTTTGCTGCAGGAGGGACTGGTGCACTTCACAAAATAGATGGCAACATGAGGATGGAAAATTATGTGGATATATTGAAGCAACATCTCAAGAAATCAGTCAGGAAGTTAAAGCTTGGTCGCAAATGGGTCTTCCAAATTAACAATGATGCCAAGCATACTTCCAAAGTTGTGTCAAAATGGCTTAAGGACAACAAAGTCAAGGTATTGGAGTGGCCATCACAAAGCCCTGACCTCAATCCCATAGAAAATGTTTGGCAATATTGAAAAAGTGAGTGCGAGCAAGGAGGCCTACAAACCTGACTCCGTTACAACAGTTCTGTCAGGAGGAATGGAACAAAATTCACCCAATTTATTGTGGGAAGCTTGTGGAAGGCTACCCAAAACGTTTAACCCCGAGTTAAACAATTTAAAGGCAATGCTACCAAATACTAATTGAGTGTATGTAAACTTCTAACCCACTGGGAATGTGACGAAAGAACTAAACGCTGAAATAAATCACTCTCTCTACTATTATTCTGGCATTTCACATTCTTAAAATAAAGTGGTGATCCTAACTGACCTAAGACAGGGAATTTTTACTAGGATTAAATTAATTTGGCTAAGGTGTATGTAAACTTACGACTTCACTGTATATGTAAAATAAATCTGATTTACAATTAATTAATAATATGCCCTGGCAAATATTCTTATAATTGCCAGTGTAACCTACAACATTATCCTCATTTGATATGTTGATTCAATGTATTCGCTCCATCAGCTAAAACTAGAACATAATAATTTTTAGTAATGAAAAAAAAACATGGCTATCTGTTTTAGCCTAGAATAACATTACCTAAACAAAATTACACACTATAAGGCTACAATGTTGTTTGGTTTATTGTTTGAACAGTTGCTGAGATTATATTTGGTTAACAATGCAAAATAGGCTAGTTTGATGAATAGCGTATACTGTACAGCCTAGAGCAGATGAAGAAACCAAGTGATACGTCGGTTCTCAATCCCCAGGCATCGAATGCCGGAGTGTATTGCAAGGAGTCCCCTCGTGACAAAAAGCAACACCTCACATTCTCTGCCTCATGCCTACGCTGTTGGCCTCTTCAATAAATCTAAGGAAAAAATACAAAAATAAAGGTTTTTCCGTTAAAACAACTAGAGCACGTTGTAAGCAAAATTCAAATCTTCTTTGTTGCATTTCAAACTGTACTTTTGTGAGGAACAGCTGGGAACTAGTTCTGTACAATGGAGAGGTGGGCTGGATAAAACCAGGATAAACCATAGTTTAGATCTTCAGTTTGGGAACATTTTGGCTTCCCAGTAGATTACAACGGCGATGGACAGAGTTGTGGATAAAACGTTAAAACAGTAACAGCCACTGCTCAGCTGCCACCACCTCAAATATGTTGACATTTAGGGCAACATCACCCCAATATACTGGAGCAAGACGGAAACGCAAATAATGTTATTTTTGAATTTTTTATACATGACCCCTAAGTAAGATGGGATGTTAATTGCTGAATAACTCAAGAACCACACCTAGAGCTATTACTGTGACCGTATTACCGCCACACCGGCGGTCAAGAGTCCTTACCGCTGTCAAATTCCACATGACCGTTTAGTCACTATAATTAGGTTTCTCCACCTATGATGCTGCTGCTGGTCATTACTTGCTACCTGCATGATACTCAGCACGCTATTGTTCCTCTAATCACTCTGACATCAATGGAAATGTCATCAAAACTCTAATCAAACACTACATGCGAGCCCATGAGCTCATGTTGCTCAACATTTCTATAGGCTATGCAATTGTGCCAGAAAACAGAGTGATGGCCTCTATTAAAAAGAGGAGTATCCCATCAGCTTTCTATAGGCTAGGCCTACTATATTTATTTCTCAACTTTCCTAATATTAAGCACATTGCTTATATTTAAAACAGGAGTATAGCCTCCCTGCATGAAAATAAACCACGGGAAAAGCGTCCTCCATTCGCTAAGTGCATAGATGACATGTATTTTTTCCCCTGCCCCCTTTGAGACAGGTGCATGATAATGGTCCATTCTAAATCAAAACAAATTTCACACATATATAATTTAGTATATGTAAAGACAAGATTTAAATCAAGAATAGTCTGATGGGTGGCAATAGTAGCGTATCACTTGTGAATGATACCCAGCTTGTGCAGTAAGGCAAGAAACAGAGCATGCCTTTTCACCTCATGTAAGTTAGCCCATAGGCCTATATGTTTTGATAAGGTTTTATCACAACTAAAGTGGCCAAATAACTTCTTAAAATTAAGCACATTAATCCGCTTTACAACCAGCCTAACTGGCAGACATGGGCTGTAACTGGCAGACATGGGCTGTAACTGGCAGACATGGGCTGTAACTGGCAGACATGGGCTGTAACTGGCAGACATGGGCTGTAACTGGCAGACATGGGCTGTAACTGGCAGACATGGGCTGTAACTGGCAGACATGGGCTGTAACTGGCAGACATGGGCCTGAGTTTCACGTTTGGGGAAGATCATTTTCACCATAACAGTGCACCTTTATGATAAAGCATTACATGCATAATTGCATGTGCCATCACTTTTGAGAACAGTGTTTTCCCTCTGAGTGGATTTTGGAAACATTCGTGTTTATAGCCTATTGCCATGTGCGCATTGCTGTGAAGATATGTGAAGAAACAGCCTAATAGTTCAACATTTTAAGCTAAAAGTTCTGATCTGATGCATCGACCTCAATGCTTTCAAGTTTTTTTTATGCTAGTGGATATATTAATTTGGGATCTATCGCATCCCACAACTGTCCCAGACTACGTTTGGAATATTTATTTCAAGAACAGCAGGACAATTTGACCAACAGAATAAGTCAACTTTTGAACTATGGGGGATAGTAGATTGACATAGGCTGCTGTTGGTTAGATCTACTACTCATCTGGTTGGCTGACGAGAAGTAGATGTGGACAGTTCTTCTAGCATCTTCTGCATCCCTGATGTGTCCGTCTTCATTTGTAGTCTGTGAGAAGGACCCGAGATTATTATGAAAAGGACCCAATCACGTGACGGGCATTGGCAAATAAGAATTGCGATATCTAAGAGAGCCATGTGAGTGAGTGGTGCTTCGGAGCCGGGAGAAGGGAATTATAATAATTATATTCGGCCCAAGGGTTCACTGGCCACAAAGGACATGGATTTTTTTTAAGGGATATTACGGCCACACGAAGGGGATGCCGTCGGGAAATCCGAGGCATTATCAAGTCCATGTCAAATTGTGAATGAGAGAGACTGATGAAGTGTGTTCAGCCTGCGCAAAATACAAAGCAGAGCTCTTGCCTTTCATGTGAGAGTATGTTATTCTGTTCTTCTGAAATAGACTACACTACTTCATATCACGTTTCTTTAGACATGTCTCAAAAAAATAATGTATGTGAAAGTGTAGGCTATATTACATGGATTTATTAGACTTTTTAAAATGTAGATGTACCAAAAGGTCTGCTTTCTCCAACTATTTCCCAGCCGCCTGATAAATTCAGGGCAGCAACGTTATTGAGAGCAGTAGCAACATATTTGCAGTTCTCCATGGCTAACGTGATATCTTTTTTTTTAATTCAGTAGAAAGGATTATCTAGGCATTATGAGCAGCTCATTTTAAACACAAGATGCAACACCGCAAACCAATCCAAACTCCTCTCTCCGCATGTCCAGCCCACTCAACCAATCATGGCTAGCGGGAAGGTTGCTGGCTTTCTCTGTGGCTAAACCAACTAGGCTCGTAATGTAACAATTTTATTATATTTACAGACAACATACATGTTTGAAATTACATGAAAGATCACATTCGAGAACCAATTTCTGCCAAAAAAATGCATTTTGATAAAAAATATATTTTTTACATTCAAACGGCTCTTCTGTGATTTCGTGACTTGCAACATATGCCTAGTTTCCTGAAATCGGGTCGAGTTAAGTTACGTTTTATTTTACAGTGGGTGGACCGGAGGTCATCATTGTAATAGTAATTAGAAGTAAACATGTCAATTCAATTTAAAATGTCAATGTGTACCAGCTAAATTGCAGTGGTCTGAAAGGATAGGTTGATTCTATCAATTCTGTTTCTATGATTGAAATGACACCGACCCTGAATTCAAGAGCATGTTGTGTCTCAACAGATAGAGTGCACAACACAAACACCTCAGATGTGAATTTGGGTCTAAGCTTCAACATATGCATTTATACATACATAACATATGCCAATATGAAACGAAAATTGGAGTTTATGTGTTTAGATATTTGACGATTAAGGGTTTAAAAATGTTCATAAAATAGTTTAACACTGTCTGTAAGCTCTTAAATTATATCAAAGTCAACCGTTTATCTTTTCCAGTGATGAAAAAGAAGGTGATTGAATTCAAATGGATTTACCCAGGAGCATCTTTGGAAGCAGATGATGCCATGCCATACAGATGTAGACTAGGCTAGGTTAGCTAGGCTAGGTTAGCTAGGCTAGGTTAGCTAGGCTAGGTTAGCTAGGCTACATACAACAAGGCAAATGATTGTAAGAAGGGTGAAAGAGAGAAGGAAGCGGACATGTTTTTCTCTCACACAGAACCACACCTGTTCTGCTGTTGGGAATGCTCCTTCCTTCCTTACAGAAATCAGGTTAAAGTCACCTACTCTATACACGTGCACACACACACACTGTAGGCCTATTTTCTATGTTCACCCCTTTCTCTTCCTGTGTTGCTGGTGAGAAAATATGTTTTGACTTACCTGACTGAGTAATAGTGAAACAGCTGAGGCCTACTCTCATAATGTAGAACCATATCTCCCATGGTGCAGCCTGTTCTCACCACCTTGGAGACCTTGTCCTTCACCAAACCCATGAAGTGTAGCTGGGACGAAAAATTGAAAATGATTGACACCGACATTGCCTTCCTCTTACCCGGCGTATTTTGCATATGTCGGTAATTTTAATACACACCGGTTCTTGTAGATTAAAACCATTATTTGGTCAACAGTAAATGGTCTACACATGATGTTGATTCCTGCTATGAAAGTATCTGCCCGGCGCTGTCTGTGGGCTGCAGTGTGAGCGAGCCGCTCTGTCTCCTCACTGCGCACAGAGGAGAGATGCCTACGACTGTTGCTCAAAGTTCTATTGAGGGAAAATGATAGTTTTCAGTAGTAGTTGCTTTGTTCTGATTACACAGCTTTCTGTGAGTATATCATTTATTTATCACCTCTTAAGACCCCATAGAGTCCATGTCAGCTCCCCCACGGAAATCGAATTCGCATAATAAACAACTCATCGAAACGTTTGCTCTACGACTCCCAACAGCATCTTGGGAACCGTCTGAAGCCTGTACAGCTGATCTGATAACATCTGTCTGATTTGAAATCAAATCCGATTTTATCGGTCACAAACATATTTAGCAGATGTTATTGCAGGTGTAGTGTAATGCTTTGTCAATTTATAGACATATGTTATCAATGAGTGTTCAGATGTGTCCACATGCAGCCATAGTACAAACCAGCCAGAGAGATGAACTAGACATGAGGAAGTGAACGGGAGCTCAGTTTATGCAATATTGAGACTGGCACATAAGAGAAGTGACAAGATTGTGGTGAGCTTATTTTTTCCACCATTGCTCAATTTAATCCTAAAATGTGAACTACCTAATAGACCAAGTTTGTAATTTGACCAGAGGGGTTTTGAAGCACTGATTACCAGAGAGAGAAGTGCACAGTTAGCGTTTTCGGTGAGGTCAGTGGATGTGGAAACTGGAGCCCACTAGCTAACTAAAGCCAGGCTTTCAGACAGACTAGCACAAGGGGTTTAGAGAGCATGAAGCTACAGATGAAACAATGGAATAAAACTAAATATCTTATTTGGGACATATGATCTTCAAAACGTAGCCCATTAGATTATAGAGGTTAGCCACTTTGTAGGGACTGTTTTTTAAACTGTTTCAGTTCTTAATGCTAGCTAGCTTAGCTCGTTAGCTTGCTCCTGGTAACCCTCTAGGCAGAGCGGTGCAGTGCGGCGTGGGGAAGGAGGCAGGGCTTGTGAGTGAGAGACACATTAAGTAAATAAGGCCACGTCACTACAGTGTCAACATCTGCACACTGCCGGATGGTTCTGGAGAGAAAAGGGAAAGTAGAGCTGGGAAGTGGAGAGGAGGACTGGGAGGTGGAAAGGAAAGTAGAGCTGGGAAGTGGAGAGGAGGACTGGGAGGTGGAAAGGAAAGGAGAACTGGGAGTTGGAGAAGAGGACTGGGAGGTGGAAAGGAAAGGAGGACTGGGAGGTGGAAAGGAGAGGAGAACTGGGAAGTGGAAAGGAAAGGAGAACTGGGAAGTGGAAAAGAAAGGAGAGGAGAACTGGGAAGTGGAAAGGAAAGGAGAAGAGAACTGGGAAGTGGAAAGGAAAGGAGAACTGGGAAGTGGAAAGGAAAGGAGAGGAGAACTGGGAAGTGGGAAGAGGAGAAGAGGACTGGGAAGTGGAAAGGAGAGGAGAACTGGGAAGTGGAAAGGAGAGGAGAACTGGGAAGTGGAAAGGAAAGGAGAACTGGGAAGTGGAAATGAGAGGAGAACTGGGAAGTGGAAAGGAGAGGAGAACTGGGAAGAGGAGAAGAGGACTGGGAAGTGGAAAGGAAAGGAGAACTGGGAAGTGGAAAGGAGAGGAGAACTGGGAAAAGGAGAAGAGGACTGGGAAGTGGAAAGGAGAGGAGAACTGGGAAGTGGAAAGGAGAGGAAAACTGGGAAGTGGAAAGGAAAGGAGAACTGGGAAGTGGAAAGGAAAGGAGAACTGGGAAGTGGAAAGGAAAGGAGAACTGGGAAGTGGAAAGCAAAGGTGAACTGGGAAGTGGAAAGGAAAGGAGAACTGGGAAGTGGAAAGGAGAGGAGAACTGGGAAGTGGAAAGGAGAGGAGAACTGGGAAGTGGAAAGGAAAGGAGAACTGGGAAGTGGAAAGGAAAGGAGAACTGGGAAGTGGAAAGGAAAGGAGAACTGGGAAGTGGAAAGGAAAGGTGAACTGGGAAGTGGAAAGGAGAACTGGGAAAATGAGAAGAGGACTGGGAAGTGGAAAGGAGAGGAGAACTGGGAAGTGGAAAGGAGAGGAAAACTGGGAAGTGGAAAGGAAAGGAGAACTGGGAAGTGGAAAGGAAAGGAGAACTGGGAAGTGGAAAGGAAAGGAGAACTGGGAAGTGGAAAGGAAAGGTGAACTGGGAAGTGGAAAGGAAAGGAGAACTGGGAAGTGGAAAGGAGAGGAGAACTGGGAAGTGGAAAGGAGAGGAGAACTGGGAAGTGGAAAGGAAAGGAGAACTGGGAAGTGGAAAGGAAAGGAGAACTGGGAAGTGGAAAGGAAAGGTGAACTGGGAAGTGGAAAGGAAAGGTGAACTGGGAAGTGGAAAGGAGAGGAGAACTGGGAAGTGGAAAGGAAAGGAGAACTGGGAAGTGGAAAGGAGAGGAGAACTGGGAAGTGGAAAGGAGAGGAGAACTGGGAAGTGGAAAGGAGAGGAGAACTGGGAAGTGGAAAGGAGAGGAGAACTGGAAAGGAGAGGAGAACTGGAAAGGAGAGGAGAACTGGGAAGTGGAAAGGAGAGGAGAACTGGGAAGTGGAAAGGAGAGGAGAACTGGGAAGTGGAAATGAAAGTAGAACTGGGAAGTGGAAAGGAAAGGAGAACTGGGAAGTGGAAAGGAAAGGAGAACTGGGAAGTGGAAAGGAAAGGAGAACTGGGAAGTGGAAAGGAGAGGAGAACTGGGAAGTGGAAAGGAAAGGAGAACTGGAAAGGAGAGGAGAACTGGGAAGTGGAAAGGAGAGGAGAACTGGGAAGTGGAAAGGAAAGGAGAACTGGGAAGTGGAAAGGAAAGGAGAACTGGGAAGTGGAAAGGAAAGGAGAACTGGGAAGTGGAAAGGAAAGGAGAACTGGGAAGTGGAAAGGAAAGGAGAACTGGGAAGTGGAAAGGAGAGGAGGGCTGGGAAGTGGAGAGGAGGGCTGGGATGTGGAGAAGAGGACTGGGAAGTGGAAAGGAGAGGAGAGGAGAACTAAGAAGTGGAAAGGAGAGGAGAAATGGGAAGTGGAAAGGAGAGGAGAGGAGAAATGGGAGGTGGAGAGGTGAGGAGAACTGGGAAGTGGAAAGGAGTGGAGAATTGGGAAGTGGAGAGAAGAGGAGAATTGGGGAGTGGAGAGAAGAGAAGAGGAGGACTGGGAAGAGGAAAGGAGGACTGGGAAGAGGAGAGGAGGACTGGGAAGTGAGGAGAAGGGCTGGGAAGTGAGGAGAAGGGCTGGGAAGTGAGGAGAAGGGCTGGGAAGTGAGGAGAAGGGCTGGGAAGTGAGGAGAAGGGGAGAGCTGGGAAGAGGAGAGGAGGACTGGGAAGTGTAGAGGAGGACTGGGAAGTGTAGAGGAGAGGAGGACTGGGAAGTGTAGAGGAGAGGAGGACTGGGAAGTGTAGAGGAGAGGAGGACTGGGAAGTGTAGAGGAGGACTGGGAAGTGGAGAGAAGGACTGGGAAATGGAGAGAAGGACTGGGAAGTGGAGAGAAACTCTGGGAAGAGGAGAGAAGGACCGGGAAGAGAGAAGGACTGGGAAGAGAAGGACCGGGAAGAGGAGACGAGGACTGGGAAGTGAGGAGAAGGGCTGGGAAGTGAGGAGAAGGGCTGGGAAGTGAGGAGAAGGGCTGGGAAGTGAGGAGAAGGGGAGAGCTGGGAAGAGGAGAGGAGGACTGGGAAGTGTAGAGGAGAGGAGGACTGGGAAGTGTAGAGGAGGACTGGGAAGTGTAGAGGAGGACTGGGAAGTGTAGAGGAGGACTGGGAAGTGGAGAGAAGGACTGGGAAATGGAGAGAAGGACTGGGAAGTGGAGAGAAACTCTGGGAAGAGGAGAGGAGGACTGGGAAGTGGAGAGGAGGGGAGAGCTGGGAAGTGGAGAACTGGGGAGAGCTGGGAAGTGGAGAGGAGAGGCGGGCCGGGAAGTGGAGAGGAGAGGCGGGCTGGGAAGTGGAGAGGAGGGGCGGGCTGGGAAGTGGAGGAGGAGGGCTGGGAAGTGAAGAGGAAAGGAGGGCTGGGAAGTGGAGAGCAGGGCTGGGAAAAGGAGAGTGGAGGAGGGCTGGGAAGTGGAGAGGAGGGCTGGGAAGTGGAGAGGAGGGCTGGGAAGTGGAGAGGAGGGCTGGGAAGTGGAGAGGAGGGAGAGGAGGGCTGGGAAGAGGCGAGGAGGGCTGGGAAGAGGAGAGGAGGACTGGGAAGTGGAGAGGAGGGGAGAGCTGGGAAGTGGAGAGGAGGGGAGAGCTGGGAAATGGAGAGGAGAGGAGGGCTGGGAAGTGGAGAACTGGGGAGAGCTGGGAAGTGGAGAGGAGAGGCGGGCTGGGAAGTGGAGAGGAGAGGCGGGCTGGGAAGTGGAGAGGAGGGGCGGGCTGGGAAGTGGAGGAGGAGGGCTGGGAAGTGAAGAGGAAAGGAGGGCTGGGAAGTGGAGAGCAGGGCTGGGAAAAGGAGAGTGGAGGAGGGCTAGGAAGTGGAGAGGAGAGGAGGGCTGGGAAGTGGAGAGGAGAGGAGGGCTGGGAAGTGGAGAGCAGGGCTGGGAAAAGGAGAGTGGAGGAGGGCTGGGAAGTGGAGAGAAGGGCTGGGAAGTGGAGAGGAGGGCTGGGAAGTGGAGAGGAGGGCTGGGAAGTGGAGAGGAGGGCTGGGAAGTGGAGAGGAGGGCTGGGAAGTGGAGAGGAGGGCTGGAAAGTGGAGAGGAGAGCTGGGAAGTGGAGAGGAGAGCTGGGAAGTGGAGAGGAGAGGAGGGCTGGGAAGTGGAGAGGAGAGGAGGGCTGGGAAGAGGAGAGGAGGGCTGGGAAGTGGAGAGGAGGGCTGGAAAGTGGAGAGGAGAGCTGGAAAGTGGAGAGGAGAGCTGGGAAGTGGAGAGGAGAGAGGGGCTGGGAAGTGGAGAGGAGGGGCGGGCTGGGAAGTGGAGAGGAGAGGAGAACTGGGAAGTGGAAAGGAGAGGAGAACTGGGAAGTGGAAAGGAAAGGAGAACTGGGAAGTGGAAAGGAAAGGAGAACTGGGAAGTGGAAAGGAAAGGAGAACTGGGAAGTGGAAAGGAGAGGAGAACTGGGAAGTGGAAAGGAAAGGAGAACTGGAAAGGAGAGGAGAACTGGGAAGTGGAAAGGAGAGGAGAACTGGGAAGTGGAAAGGAAAGGAGAACTGGGAAGTGGAAAGGAAAGGAGAACTGGGAAGTGGAAAGGAAAGGAGAACTGGGAAGTGGAAAGGAAAGGAGAACTGGGAAGTGGAAAGGAGAGGAGAACTGGGAAGTGGAAAGGAGAGGAGGGCTGGGAAGTGGAGAGGAGGGCTGGGATGTGGAGAAGAGGACTGGGAAGTGGAAAGGAGAGGAGAACTGGGAAGTGGAAAAGAGAGGAGAAATGGGAAGTGGAAAGGAGAGGAGAGGAGAAATGGGAGGTGGAGAGGTGAGGAGAACTGGGAAGTGGAAAGGAGTGGAGAATTGGGAAGTGGAGAGAAGAGGAGAATTGGGAAGTGGAGAGAAGAGGAGAATTGGGGAGTGGAGAGAAGAGAAGAGGAGGACTGGGAAGAGAAAAGGAGGACTGGGAAGAGGAGAGGAGGACTGGGAAGTGAGGAGAAGGGCTGGGAAGTGAGGAGAAGGGCTGGGAAGTGAGGAGAAGGGCTGGGAAGTGAGGAGAAGGGCTGGGAAGTGAGGAGAAGGGCTGGGAAGTGAGGAGAAGGGCTGGGAAGTGAGGAGAAGGGGAGAGCTGGGAAGAGGAGAGGAGGACTGGGAAGTGTAGAGGAGAGGAGGACTGGGAAGTGTAGAGGAGAGGAGGACTGGGAAGTGTAGAGGAGGACTGGGAAGTGTAGAGGAGAGGAGGACTGGGAAGTGTAGAGGAGGACTGGGAAGTGTAGAGGAGAGGAGGACTGGGAAGTGTAGAGGAGGACTGGGAAGTGGAGAGAAGGACTGGGAAATGGAGAGAAGGACTGGGAAGTGGAGAGAAACTCTGGGAAGAGGAGAGAAGGACCGGGAAGAGAGAAGGACTGGGAAGAGAAGGACTGGGAAGAGGAGACGAGGACTGGGAAGTGAGGAGAAGGGCTGGGAAGTGAGGAGAAGGGCTGGGAAGTGAGGAGAAGGGCTGGGAAGTGAGGAGAAGGGGAGAGCTGGGAAGAGGAGAGGAGGACTGGGAAGTGTAGAGGAGAGGAGGACTGGGAAGTGTAGAGGAGAGGAGGACTGGGAAGTGTAGAGGAGGACTGGGAAGTGGAGAGAAGGACTGGGAAATGGAGAGAAGGACTGGGAAGTGGAGAGAAACTCTGGGAAGAGGAGAGGAGGACTGGGAAGTGGAGATGAGGGGAGAGCTGGGAAGTGGAGAGGAGGGGAGAGCTGGGAAATGGAGAGGAGAGGAGGGCTGGGAAGTGGAGAACTGGGGAGAGCTGGGAAGTGGAGAGGAGAGGCGGGCCGGGAAGTGGAGAGGAGAGGCGGGCTGGGAAGTGGAGAGGAGGGGCGGGCTGGGAAGTGGAGGAGGAGGGCTGGGAAGTGAAGAGGAAAGGAGGGCTGGGAAGTGGAGAGCAGGGCTGGGAAAAGGAGAGTGGAGGAGGGCTGGGAAAAGGAGAGTGGAGGAGGGCTGGGAAGTGGAGAGGAGGGCTGGGAAGTGGAGAGGAGGGCTGGGAAGTGGAGAGGAGGGCTGGGAAGTGGAGAGGAGGGCTGGGAAGTGGAGAGTAGGGCTGGGAAGTGGAGAGGAGGGCTGGGAAGTGGAGAGGAGGGCTGGGAAGTGGAGAGGAGGGCTGGGAAGAGGAGAGGAGGGCTGGGAAGAGGAGAGGAGGACTGGGAAGTGGAGAGGAGGGGAGAGCTGGGAAGTGGAGAGGAGGGGAGAGCTGGGAAATGGAGAGGAGAGGAGGGCTGGGAAGTGGAGAACTGGGGAGAGCTGGGAAGTGGAGAGGAGAGGCGGGCTGGGAAGTGGAGAGGAGAGGCGGGCTGGGAAGTGGAGAGGAGAGGCGGGCTGGGAAGTGGAGGAGGAGGGCTGGGAAGTGAAGAGGAAAGGAGGGCTGGGAAGTGGAGAGCAGGGCTGGGAAAAGGAGAGTGGAGGAGGGCTAGGAAGTGGAGAGGAGAGGAGGGCTGGGAAGTGGAGAGGAGAGGAGGGCTGGGAAGTGGAGAGCAGGGCTGGGAAAAGGAGAGTGGAGGAGGGCTGGGAAGTGGAGAGGAGGGCTGGGAAGTGGAGAGGAGGGCTGGGAAGTGGAGAGGAGGGCTGGGAAGTGGAGAGGAGGGCTGGGAAGCTGAGAGGAGGGCTGGAAAGTGGAGAGGAGAGCTGGGAAGTGGAGAGGAGAGCTGGGAAGTGGAGAGGAGAGGAGGGCTGGGAAGTGGAGAGGAGAGGAGGGCTGGGAAGAGGAGAGGAGGGCTGGGAAGAGGAGAGGAGGGCTGGGAAGTGGAGAGGAGGGCTGGAAAGTGGAGAGGAGAGCTGGGAAGTGGAGAGGAGAGAGGGGCTGGGAAGTGGAGAGGAGGGGCGGGCTGGGAAGTGGAGAGGAGAGGAGAACTGGGAAGTGGAAAGGAGAACTGGGAAGTGGAAAGGAAAGGAGAACTGGGAAGTGGAAAGGTTGAGATGTTGCTTCAATATATCCAAATAATTTTCCAGCCTCATTATTCCATCTATTTTGTGAAGTGCACCAGACCCTCCTGCAGCAAAGTTCCCCCACAACATGATGCTGCCACCCCCGCGCTTCACAGTTGGGATGGTGTTCTTCGGCTTGCAAGCCTCCCCCTTTTTCCTCCAAACATAACGATGGTCATTACGGCCAAACAGTTCTATTTTTGTTCCATCAGACCAGAGGACATTTCTCCAAAAAGTACCATCTTTGTCCCCATGTGCAGTTGCAAAGCAAATCCACAGACTGGACAGTAGTGGAGTAGGTGGAAAGTTCCTCGGCGTACACATCACGGACAAACTGAAATTGTCCACCCACACAGACAGCGTGGTGAAAAAGGCCCAACAGCACCTCTTCAACCTCAAGAGGCTGAAGAAATTTGGCTTACCACCAAAAACCCTCAATCTTTTACAGATGCACAATCGAGAGCATCCTGTCGGGCTGTATCACTGCGTGGTACGGCAATTGCTCCGCCCACAACCGTAAGGCTCTCCAGAGGGTAGTGAGGTCTGCACAATGCATCACCGGGGGAAAACTAAACCGATGTCACAGGAAGGCCATAAAGATCATCAAGGACAACAACCACCCGAGCCACTGCCTGTTCACCCCCGTATTCATCCAGAAGGCGAGGTCAGTACAGGTGCATCAAAGCAGGGACCGAGAGACTGAAAAACTTCTATCTCAAGGCCATCAGACTGTTAAACAGCCATCACTAACATTGAGTGGCTGCTGCCAACATACTGACTCATCTCTAGCCACTTTAATAAATACAAATTGGATGTAATGCCACTTTATATAATGTTTACATACTCTACATTACTCATCTCATATGTATATACTGTACTCTATTGTAGTGTGCCTTAGTGCCGCTCTGACATTGCTCATCCATATACATATAGTGGCAAGAAAAAGATGAACTCTGGAATTACCTGGATTTCTGCATACATCACATTTGATCTGATCTTCATCTTAGTCACAACAATAGACAAACAGTGTGCTAAAACTAATAACATAAATTATTGAAATTTTCTTGTCTATATTGAATACATAATTTAAACATTCACAGTGTAGGTTGGAAAAAGTATGTGAACCCCTAGGCTAATGATTTCTCCAAAATTGTAGTCAGGACTCAACTAACCTGGACTCCAATCAATGAGACGAGATTGGAGATGTTCGTTAGAGCTGCCCTAGCCCTATAAAAAGCTATTACTAACTATTTACAAGAAGCATTGCCTGATGTGAACCATGCCTCGAACAAGAGATCTCAGAAGACCTAAGATTAAGAATTGTAGCCCTGCATGAAGCTGGAAAGGGTTACAAAAGTATCTCTATAAGTCAGTCCACGGTAAGACAAATCGTCTATAAATGGAGAAAGTTCAGCACTGTTGCTACTCTCCCTAGGACTGGCCAACCTGCAAAGATGACTGCAAGAGCACAGCGCAGAATGCTCAATGAGGTTAAGAAGAATCCTAGAGTGTCAGCTAAAGACTTACAGAAATCTCTGGAACATGCTAACATCTCTGTTGAAGAGTCTACGATACGTAAAACACTAAACAAGAAGGGTGTTCATGGGAGGAGACCACAGAAGAAGCCACTGCTGTCCAAAAAAAAAGGTTGCAAAAGAGAACCTGGATGTTCCACAGCGCTACTGGCAAAATATTATGTGAACAGATGAAACTACAGATGAGTTGTTTGGAAGGAACATACAACATTATTTGTGGAGAAAAAAGGCACAGCACACCAACATCAAAAACTCATCTCAAAGTATGGTGGAGGGAGCATCATGGTTTGGGGCTGCTTGCTGCCTCAGGGCCTGGACAGTTTGCTATCATCGACAGAAAAATGAATTCCCAAGTTTATCAAGACATTTTGCAGGAGAAATTTTAGGCTATCTGTCCACCAATTGAAGCTCAACAGAAGTTAGGTGATGCAACAGGACAACAACCCAAAAGACAGAAGAAAATCAACAACAGAATGGCTTCAACAGAAGAAAATATGCCTCCTGGAGTGGCCCAGTCAGTCCTGACCTCAACCCCATTCAGACGCTGTATGATCTCAAGAGAACGGTTCCCACCAGACATCCCAAGAATATTGTGGAACTGAAACAGTTTTGTAAAGAGGAACAGTCCAAAATTCCTCCTGACAGTTGTGCAGGTCTGATCCGCAACTACAGAAAACGTTTGGTTGAGGTTATTGCTGCCAAAGGAGGGTCAACCTATTATTAAATCCAAAAGTTCACATACTTTTCCCACCCTGCACTGTGAATGTTTACACGGTGTGTTCAATAAAGACATGAAAACGTATAATTGTTTGTGTGTTATTTGTTTAAGCACACTGTGTCTGTCTATTGTTGTGACTTAAAATGTTATCTGATATTCATCAGGCCAATTTATCCAGGTAATTCTAAAGGGTTCACAAACGTATTCTTCCCACTGAACTGATATATTCTTAATTCCATTCCTTTACTTTAGATGTGTGTATTGTTGTGAAATTGTTAGCCATTACTTGTTAGATATTACTCCACTGTTGGAGCTAGAAACATGTTATAAAAACAAACGTGTGGCTTTAAGAGCGAAAATCTGAATAAAAATAAATAGAATAGGGAAAAACAGAAAACTGATAAAACAAAACAGAGAAAACTGAATTTGAGGCATTGGGTGGAGGCCTTCTTCTCCACAGGGCTAGAGGCTCCCAATGGCCAGTTGTTGCAAGTCCAGTAAATCTCCAATGGACTGGGCTGACTTCTAGCCTGAAAGGAAATGGCCCTTTATAAATAGCCTAGCTGGCCTCAACCCCCCTAGCGAACTATAGCTTCCCCCTCCTCCCTCTTGACTCCAGTCCAGTGGGTTACAGTGCTGCTGCTGCAGACAAAATGTCTGTCTGCCTCTTCCCCTCCCTGTAGACTTAATGAGAGACTGTGGAGGGGCCTGTCAGTGTGACAATAATTACAGAAACTATACTAGTCACCAGCTGCAACAGGCCCCCCCCCCCCCCCCCCACACACACACACACACTCACGTTTTCCAGTGAGGACTGAAAGGGAAATGTTGAAATCAAGATAAGTTAATATTGAGCAGATGCCAGACTGGAGACTACAGACATTGAGTTACCATCCCACCATGAAAATAATGAACATAGGAAACTGGCCACAATGAGATAACTGCCTCTCCAGGCCTGTCATTGGACACAACGCTCTCTACAGAGTTCTAAACTGCCCTTGGAAGCAACGTCAGCACAAGAACTGTTCATCGGGAGCTTCATGAAATGGGTTTCCATGGCCTTGCAGCCGGACACAAGCCTAAGATCACCATGTACAAAGTCATGAGAGGTGTAAAGCTCGCCGCCATTGGACTCTGGAGCAGTGAAAACGCGTTCTCTGGTGATGAATCACGCTTCACCATCTGGCAGTCCGACAGACAAATCTGGGTTTGGCAGATGCCAGGAGAGTTTGGTGGATGAGGAATAATGGTCTGGGGCTGTTTCTCATGGTTCAGGCTAGGCCCCTTAGTTCCAGTGAAGTGAAATCTTAACGCTACAGCATACAATGACATTCTAGGTGATTCTGTGCTTCCAAATTTGTAGCAACAGTTGGGGGAAGGCACTTTCCTGTTTCAGCACAACATTGCCCCTGTGCACAAAGTGAGGTCCATACAGAAATGGTTTGCTATATCAGCTGTGTGGGTGAACCCATCCCCTTCTCCCTAAACCCTCTAGGTTATATCAGCTGTGTGGGTGAACCCCTCCCCTTCTCCCTAAACGCTCTAGGTTATATCAGCTGTGTGGGTGAACCCCTCCCCTTCTCCCGAAACCCTCTAGGTTATATCAGCTGTGTGGGTGAACCCCTCCCCTTCTCCCTAAACCATCTAGGTTATATCAGCTGTGTGACTGAACCCCTCCTGCTTCAGTTTTGCATTTTGCCTCCTGATGATTATGATGACTGACATTGTTAGAATTAAAAAGACAAGGCTTAATCAAGTCATCTCCCTCGCCATCAGTCTCTCGTCTGCAGGTATGTTTTGATGTGAGCCAAGAGTGTGCAAAGCTGTCATCAAGGCAAAGGGTGGCTAGTTTGAAGAAACTCAACTATAAAATATATTTGGATTTGTTTAACACTTTGTTGGTTACTACATGATTCCATATGTATTATTTCATAGTTTTGATGTCTTCACCATTATTCTACAATGTAGAAAATAGTAAACAAAGAAAAACCCTTGAATGAGTAGGTGTCCAAACTTTTGACTGGTACTGTATATATACTTGGACGAGAAATGTCGGAGTGGCATTAACTAAAACACAGTAGAATAGAATACAGCATATACATATGAAATGAGTCAAGCAGTATGTAAACATGATTAAAAGTGACCAGTGTTCCATTATTAATGTGGCCAGTACTTCCATGTCTACGTATATAGGGCAGCAGCCTCCAGGTTGCAGGGTTGAGTAACCGGGTGGTAGCTAGCAATTTAACAGTCAGATGGCCTTGATAGAACCTGTTTTCAGTCTCTCGGTCCCAGCTTTTATGCACCTGTACTGACCTCGCCTTCTGGATGATAGCGGGGTGAACAGGCAGTGGCTCGGGTGGTTGATGTCCTTAATCTTTTTGGCCTTCCTGTGATATTGGGTGCTGTATGTGTCCTGGAGGGAAAGCAGTGTGCCCCCGGTGATGCGTTGGGCAGACCATAGCATTCGCTGGAGAGCCCTGCGTTTGACGGCGGCGAAGTTGCCGTACCAGGAGGTGATACAGACGGACAGAATGCTCTCAATTTTGCATCTGTAAAAGTTTGGGATGTTCTTTGGGGCTAAGCCACATTTCTTCAGCCTCCTGAGGTTGAAGAGGAGCTGTTGCGATGTGGATAGAGGAGTGTTCCCTCTGCTGTTTCCTGACGTCCACGATCAGCTCCTTCGTTTTGTTGACGTTGAGGGAAGGGGTTATTTTCCTGCCACCACTACTCCAGGGCCCTCACCTCCTCCCTGGAGGATGTCTCATCATTGTTGGTAAATAGGCCTACTACTGTTGTGTCGTCTGTAAACTTGATGATTGAGTTGGAGGCGTGTGTGGCCACGCAGTCATGGGTGAACAGGGAGGACAGGAGAGGGCTGAGCACGAACTGTTGTGGGGCCCCAGTGTTGAGGATCAGCGAAGTGGAGGTGTTGTTTCCTACCTTCACCACCTGGGGGCTGCCCTTCAAGAAGTCCAGGACTCAGTTGCACAGGGCGGGGTTCAGACCCAGGGCCCAAAGCTTAATTAATAATGAGCTTGGATGGTACTATGGTGTTAAATGCTTAGCTATTGTCAATTAACAGCATTCTTACATAGGTATTCCTCTTGTCCAGATGGGATAGGGCAATGTGCAGTGTGATGGTGATTGCATCGTCTATGGATCTATTGGGGCGGTAAGCAAATTGAAGTGGGTCTAGGGTGCCAGGTAAGGTGGAGGTGATATGATTCTTGACTCGTCTCTCAAAGCATTTCATGATGACAGAAGTGAGTGCTACGGGGCGGTAGTCATTTAGTTCAGTTACCTTTGATTTTGAATATGTCCGTAAACACTCCAGCCAATTGGATGCCGTCTGGGCCAGCAGCCTTATGAGGAATAACACACTTAAAATGTCTTACTTTGGGTTGCAAAGGATCAGAAATGTTCAGGTAAATTCCCGGGCTTAAATTCATCAAAAAAAAAAAGTTAGCTTATAACAGTGAACCTTTTTTGTGCAATACACATGAGGCAATTCTAGGGCTTGTGGAAAATGTTGGTTAAACTATCCCCAATTCATTGGAATTACAACCCTCTGCATGCACAGTGCATTCTGCCATCACATGTACAGTGCATTCTCCCATCACATGCACAGTGCATTCTTCCATCACATGTACAGCTGATTCTCAAGATCTTGCACACTAATGAGATGCTATTGAGCCCACACTACTACACTGTCTGAGCTAATGACTACATGCTTTCTGGTAAGTTTTGATTACAATACTGGGTGGGGTCAATATATTTTATATGGCACACATTATTTTTTGTTAACTAGTAAATAGTAGCCTACAGCAAAGTGTGTTTAAATCCTTTATAACTTGTTAACAATTTCTGCAAGTTAGTTTTTGCTACCATGTGGGTTTTAGCTTGCTTGATCCTGCTAACTGAAGTGTGTTAATTCACCTGTTTCCATACATGTTACATTTTAACATATTTATCTTACAAAGGAGTTGTTTAATCAAACTGCTTAACTATTTTTCTGTACATGGAATTGTAATTGTTTTTTTTGCTCATTTTTTTCTCATCTTTACAGGAAAATGCCACGGGCAATATCTAATGTGTGGAGACATTTCACTGCAGCTAATGTAGAAGGAAAAGCTGTGTACATTTGCAAATACTGTGCCAAATCGTATGTGAAGAATGCAACAAAGATGCAGAATAATCTGGCCAAGTGCATAAAGTTCCGTCAGCGCTCACAACAAGCAAACTCTGACAAAAGTCCCTCTACTTATATTCGAGGTGAAAATGATGAATCAGACACCTTATCGATAGCAACAGCTCATGGTCCTCCTGGAAATGCTGATGAATGTCCTGCTTGAGCTGTGTATGCAACTGGTTCACCTCTGATGCTCACAGGCAATGTGTACTGGAAGATATTATAATACTAATTTGCTGGATGCAGAGTTCAAGTGAAGGTCAAGCAAATTCTAGAGAAAGCAGACTGTATGTATTGCAATCATGCGACAATGCTGCGAACATGATGGCTGCTTGGCCTACACTCACATCACACCCATTGGCCGTGCTGCTCATGCATTGAATCTGCTCCTCAAGGACATCAGAATCCAGAAAATCACATTGTATGATTTTTAAGTAATTAATTAGCATTTTATTGCATGACATAAGTATTTGATCACCTACCAACCAGTAAGAATTCCGTCTCTCACAGACCTGTTAGTTTTTCTTTAAGAACCCTCCTGTTCTCCACTCATTACCTGTATTAACTGCACCTGTTTGAACTCATTACCTGTATAAAAGACACCTGTCCACACACTCAATCAAACAGACTCCAACCACTCCACAATGGCCAAGACCAGAGAGCTGTGTAAGGACATCAGGGATAGAATTGTAGACCTGCACAAGGCTGGGATGGGCTACAGGACAATAGGCAAGCAGCTTGGTGAGAAGGCAACAACTGTTGGCACAAATATTAGAAAATGGAAGAAGTTCAAGATGATGGTCAATCACCATCAGTCTGGGGCTCCATGCAAGATCTCACCTCGTGGGGCATCAATGATCATGAGGAAGGTGAGGGATCAGCCCAGAACTACATGGTAGGACTAGGTCAATGACCTGAAGAGAGCTGGAACCACAGTCTCAAAGAAAACCATTAGTAATACACTATGCCGTCATAGATTAAAATCCTGCAGCGCACACAAGGTCTCCCTGCTCATGCCAGCGCATGTCCAGGCCCGTCTAAAGTTTGCCAATGACCATCTGGATGATCCAGAGGAGGAATGGGAGAAGGTCATGTGGTCTGATGAGAAAAAAAATTATCTTTGGAGGGAGCTGAAAGTCCGTATTGCCCAGCGACAGCCCCGAAACCTGAAGGATCTGGAGAAGGTCTGTATGGAGGAGTGGGCCAAAATCCCTGCTGCAGTGTGTGCAAACCTGGTCAAGAACTACAGGAAACGTATGATCTCTGTAATTGCAAACAAAGGTTTCTGTACCAAATATTAAGTTCTGCTTTTCTGATGTATCAAATACTTATGTCATGTAATAAAATGCAAATTAATTACTTAAAAATCATACAATGTGATTTTCTGGATTTTTGTTTTAGATTGAAGTTTACCTATGATAAAAATGACAGACCTCTACATGCTTTGTAAGTAGGAAAACCTGCAAAATCGGCAGTGTATCAAATACTTGTTCTCCCCACTGTATGTGAAGGGTCATCAAGGTACAGCAGCAATCTACCTCACCAAGCAAAGTGAGAAGAATAAGAGCACCACATTGAAGCTGCCCAGCAACACCCATTGGGGTGGTGTTGTCATCATGTTTGACAGTCTCCTGGAGGGGAAGGAGTCTCCAAGAAATGGTCATATCACAGTCTGCCGATATGGACAGCTCCATCAAGAGGATCCTCCTGGATGATGTATTTTGGGAGAGAGGGGAAAGCAGCCTGAAACTCCTGAAACCTGTAGCAGTAGCCTTTGCACGGATTGAGAGAGACAATGCCATCCTGTCTGATGTTCAGACTCTGCTTGCAGATGTAAGAGAATAAATCCGTACTGCCCTGCCCACTGTACTGTTGCTCCAATCAGAGGAAACTGCAGTTCTGAAATACATCAAAAAGCGTGAAGACTTCTGCCTGAAGCCCAAACACGCCGCAGCGTACATGTTGGAGCCCAAGTATGCTGGCAAGAGCATCCTGTCTGGTGCAGAGATCAACAAGGCCTATGGTGTCATCATTACTGTGTCTCGCCACTTTGGCCTGGATGAGGGCAAGGTTCTTGGCAGTCTGGCTTAGTACACTTCCAAGCAAAGGCTTTGGGATGGAGATGCAATATGGCAGTCGTGCCAACATATCTCATCAGCCACCTGGTGGAAGGGACTTTGTGGATCTGAGGCTCTTTCTCCTGTTGCCTCCATCATCCTCTAAATTCCACCAACATCAGCCGCCTCAGAGCGCAACTGGTCCTTGTTTGGGAACACACACACCAAAGCACGCAACAGGCTGACCAATACAAGGGTTGAAAAATTGGTGACCATCTGGGCAAATTTAAGGCTTTTTGAGCCTGACAACGAGCCATCCTGAATAAGGTTGGAAAGTGACAGTGAAGATGAGGCCTCAGAGTCTGATGTTCAAGAGGTGGACATTGAGGAGGTCCAGGGAGAAGACATGGAAGCCTGAGAGGGAGACAAGCAACGCCTTAGTTTCTAGACTATCATTTTACAGATGCATGTTGAAATAATTTTTGGGAGAATCGATGGATCATTGGGGATCATTTAATATTCCCTTTCTTTTGTTGTTCAGTGAAATCATCCCATGTGAAGAATCAACTCATTTAATTAAAGTTCAATTCCTAACTAGAGTGTTTTTTTTTATTTCTATTGGAAGGATTTCAGCATTTGAAATTTTGCATATATTCCCGTTAATTCCCACTGAAAGTTTCCACCTCTGAATATTCCCCAAAATGTACAAGCTTAGTCTTACTCAAGTCGGACACGGAGAACGAGAGCCCACTGTCCTAGGGAGCGGGCCACGTGGTGGGCACTGTGTTATCCTCAGAGGGAAACGAAGGTGTTGAGCTTGTCCGGGAGCAAGACGTCAGTGTCTGCGATGTGGCTGGTTTTCCCTTTGTCATCTGTGATTATCTGTAGACCCTGCCACATACATCTCGTGTCTGAGCCGTTGAATTGAGACTCCACTTTGACTCTGTTCTGACGTTTTGCCTGTTTGATTGTCTTTTGGAGGGAATAACGACAATGTTTGTATTCAACCATATTCCCAGTCACATGGTTAAATGCGGTGGTTCGTGCTTTCAGTTGTGTGAATGCTGCCATCTATCCATGGTTTCTGGTTTGGGTAGGTTTTAATAATCACCGTGGGAACAACATCCCTATACACTTCCTGATGAACTCAGTCACAGTGTCCGTGTATACATCAATGTTATTCTCAGAGGCTACCCGGAACATATCCCAGTCTGCGTGATCAAAACAATCTTAAAGCAAGGATTCTGATTGGTCAGACCAGCAGTTAGACCTTAGTACGAGTACTTCCTTTTCAAGTTTCTGCCTTTAGGAAGGGAGCAGAAATATGGAGTCGTGATTTGATTTGCCAAAGGGAGGGCAGGGGAGGGCCTTGTATGCATTTCGAAAGGGGGAGTAGCAGTGGTCAAGTGTTTTACCAGAGCGAGAACAACAGTCAATGTGTTGATAGAACTTTGGGAACGTTTCCCTCAAATTTCCTTTGTTAAAATCCCCAGCTACAATTAATGTGGCCTCAGGATATGTGGTTTCCAGTTTGCAGTCCACATTAAAGTGTAGTTCCTTGAGGGCTGTAGTGGTATCGGCTTGAGGGGGAATATATATGGCTGTGACGATAACCGAAGATAATTCTCTTGGGAAGTAAAACCTTCTGCATTTGATTGTAATGTATTCTAGGTCGGGTGAACTAAAGGACTTGAGTTTATGTATGTTATCACCATCACACAATGAGTAGTTAATACATGAAACTAGAGGTCGACCGATTAATCGGCAATTGGTAATCAGCATTTTTGGATGATTACATTGCAATCCACGAGGAAACTGTGTGGCAGGCTGACCACCTGTTATGTGAGTGCAGCAAGGAGCCAAGGTAAGTTGCTAGCTAGCATTAAACTTATCTTATACATTTAAAAAAAATCAATCTTAACATAATCACTAGTTAACTACACATTGGTTGATGATATTACTAGTTTAACTAGCTTGTCTTGCGTCTGCAAATAATCAATGCGGTGCCTGTTAATGTATCATTGAATCACAGCCTACTTTACCAAACGGGTGATGATTTAACAAATGCGCATGCGCATCAGGGTTTATGCAGCAGTTTGGGCTGCCTGGCTCGTTGCGAACTGTGTGAAGATAATTTCTTCCTAACAAAGACCGTAATTAATTTGCCAGAATTGTTGCTGGGCAACACGGACTTTCAACTCCCTCCAAAGATGTTTTATGGGGTTGACATCTGGAGACTGGCTAGGCCACTCCAGGACCTTGAAATGCTTCTTACGAAGCCAGTCCTTCGTTGCCCGGGCGGTGTGTTTGGGATCCTTGTCATGCTGAAAGACCCAGCCACGTTTCATCTTCAATGCCCTTGCTGATGGAAGGAGGTTTTCACTCAAAATCTCACGATACATGGCCCCATTCATTCTTTCCTTTACACGGATCAGTCGTCCTGGTCCCTTTGCATAAAAACAGCCCCAAAGCATGATGTTTCCACTCCCATGCTTTACAGTAGGTATGGTGTTCTTTGGATGCAACTCAGCATTCTTTGTCCTCCAAACACGGCGAGTTGAGTTTTTACCAAAAAGTTATGTTTTGGTTTCATCTGAACATATGACATTCTCCCAATCTTCTTCTGGATCATCCAAATGCTCTCTAGCAAACTTCAGACGGGCCTGGACATGTACTGGCTTAAGCAGGAGGACACGTCTGGCACTGCAGGATTTGAGTCCTTGGCGGCGTAGTGTGTTACTGATGGTAGGCTTTGTTACTTTGGTCCCAGCTCTCTGCAGGTCATTCACTAGTTCCCCCCGTGTGGTTCTGGGATTTTTGCTCACCGTTCTTGTGATCATTTTGTCCCCACGGGGTGAGATCTTGCGTGGAGCCCCAGATCGAGGGAGATTATCAGTGGTCTTGTATGTCTTCCATTTCCTAATAATTGCTCCCACAGTTGATTTCTTCAAACCAAGCTGCTTACCTATTGCAGATTCAGTCTTCCCAGCCTGGTGCAGGTCTACAATTTTGTTTCTGGTGTCCTTTGACAGCTCTTTGGTCTTGGCCATAGTGGAGTTTGGAGTGTGACTGTTTGAGGTTGTGGACAGGTGTCTTTTATACTGATAACAAGTTCAAACAGGTGCCATTAATACAGGTAACGAGTGGAGGACAGAGGAGCCTCTTAAAGAAGAAGTTACATGTCTGTGAGAGCCAGAAATCTTTCTTGTTTGTAGGTGACCAACTACTTATTTTCCACCATAATTTGCAAATAAAATCATAAAAAATCCTACAATGTGATTTTCTGGATTTTTCTTCTCATTTTGTCTGTCATAGTTGAAGTGTACCTATGATGAAAATTACAGGCATCTCTCATCTTTTTAAGTGGGAGAACTTGCACAATTGGTGGCTGACTAAATACTTTTTTGCCCCACTGTATATTAAGTTAAAATAAGTGTTCATTCAGTATTGTTGTAATAGTCATTATTACAAATATATATTATAAAAAATAAAATAAAATAAATAAAAATAAAATTGGCCGATTAAATCGGTTTAGGCTTTTTTTTTGGTCCTCCAATAAATCGGTATTGGCGTTGAAAAATCTAAATCGTTTGACCTCTACATGAAACATACACCACCGCCCTTCTTCTTCCCGGATAGTTCTTTATTCCTGTCTGCGCGATGGACTGAGAACCCAGCTGGCTGTATGGACAGGGACAGTACATCTGGAGAGAGCCATGATTCCATGAAACATAGTATGTTGTGACATTCCCTGATGTCTCTATGGGGAAGGAGGTTCTCGCCCTGAGCTCGTCTACTTTATTGTCCAGAGACTGAACATTAGCGAGTAATATACTCAGAAGCGGTGGATGGTTTGCACGCCTCCTGAGTCAGACTAGAAGTCCACTCCAAATACCTCTTCCCCGCCAGCGGTGTCTTGGGACAGCCTCTGGAATAAGATCAATTGCCCTGGAGGGTACAAACAAAGGATCCAATTCGGAAAAGCCGTATTCCTGGTCGTAATGCTGGTGAGTTACCACCGCTCTGATATCCATTAGTTCTTTCCAGCTCTATGTATCAATACAAAAAAACTTTCTGGGCTAATAATGTAAGAAATAACACACAAAAAACACTGCAAAGTTGCTTTGGAGCTAGAAGCAGACCTGCCACGTCTGTTCGCGCCATCTTGCACTCAAGGTTTATACAAATATGTCCATTCAATGGAAAATTACATTAGAAAAACAATGGTCCAAACCCCATGTCTCTACCATATATGGTTCAAAAGTTACCGACGATATTTTAGCATGTTTAGAGTGAATGGAATGTCATCACAGCCATGATCAAAAAGTGTTCCGTGCTGAATGGAACTCTGTGGTGCTGCTCCGCGGCAGAACCGCGCAAACTTCAAACGGCAACTGACAAGCTAACTAGTGGCTGCAGGTTCGTGAGTGAAAATATGGGCTTTTCGTAAATGAAATCCGCTGAAAACAAAAAGTAAAAAAGGGACTAAAGATGTATTTACTTACAAAGCTGACAGACTGAATTTCAACATCCACCCTCTGTGGAGACAATCTGTTCTTGTTTTCATTGTGGATTTCTTTCCCTTTAAATCGCCATAGAAACAGCCCCTCAACATAGATTGATTGTGGTTATAGGCAATGGAAGCCAAGGATCTGGAGGTGAAAATTAGGAAAGTATGAAGTTGATTTTGATTGGTCCAACCAGCAGAAACACTTCCAGATGGTACCACCTCACAACACCAAATATGGAAGAGATAGAACCAGGTGCAGCCCGGTCTAAACCAGCAACGTTCACAGCACATGAACATCCTTATTTGAGAAAACCAGGTGCAGCCCGGTCTAAACAAGCAACGTTCACAGCACATTAATGTTCTTATTTGAGAAAACCAGGTGCAGCCCGGTCTAAATTAGCAACGTTCACAGCACATTAACACTGTCAAGTACATGAACCCTTTCTGGTGGGACCCATTTTCAATGTTTCCTAAAATAAAGAAATTCAGCCTGAGACTCATTGGCATTGGCTTATTTTCTGTGAAGAACATGTAAAAGAACACATTTTCATTGAGTCCACCCCACTAGACATTTATATTACATATGTGGTGTTTGGGTCCACCGGACCCGAGGGTAATAAAAGTGTTTGTGTGTAGGTGTAAACAAGTTCAGATACAACAAAAAGGTTTGCTGTGTGCCTTCACTCGGTGTTCCTCCTCACTGGGCCTGCTGTTTCAACACTGCACCAAGAACCTGCCTGTCTGCCGCTTTTCTCCCACTCTTTACCATTTGTAGTGTGTGAAACTACACTATGTCTTTACAATATATTATTTAGATACATTATTAAAAAAATAATAATAATAAAAATAAAACAAATCTGTATTTTCCTACCCCATCCAGGTGCGAATTCATGGAGGGAAAACAAATAAATAGCTTTGCATGTGTGGCTCCTTACCACAATCAATCAGTATGGCAGAAATAATCCCTGCTCAGAGGGCCTTAGAATTCATCTTTGCAGAGAAACTAGTGTGGAAGGAACATCTTCCACTTTGGAAGATGAAGAGTCTTCAAAATATGAGGATCATGTCTCTGTCAATTCAGAGTGTGACAGTGAGTTGGAAGAAGAGGATGAGAATGACCCTCAACCAGCCCAAGGACCAGCCCGTCAGCAACCAGGACCAGCGCGTCAGCAACCAGGACCAGCCCATCAGCAACCAGGACCAGCCCCAGGACCAGCCCGTCAGCAACCAGGACCAGCCCGTCAGCAACCAGGACCAGCCCGTCAGCAACCAGGACCAGCCCGTCAGCAACCAGCCCCAGGACCAGCCCATCAGCAGCCAACCCCAGGACCAGCCCATCAGAAACCAGCCCATCAGCAGTCAGCATGTCAGCAGCCAGCCCCAGGACCAGTCCGTCAGAAACCAGCCCCAGGACCAGCCCATCAGCAACCAGCCCCAAGACCAACATGTCAGCAACCAACCCCAGGACCAGCCCATTAGCAACCAGCCAGAGGACCAGCCCATCAGCAACCAGCCCCAGGACCAGCCCCAGGACCAGCCCGTCAGCAACCAGCCCATCAGCAACCAGCCCCAGGACCAGCCCGTCAGCAACCAGCCCGTCAGCAACCAGCCCGTCAGTAACCAGCCCATCAGAAACCAGCCCCAGGACAAGCCCTAGGACCAGCTCGTCAGAAACCAGCCCGTCAGCAACCAGCCCGTCAGCAACCAGCCCATCAGCAACCAGCCCATCAGCAACCAGCCCCAGGACCAGCCCGTCAGCAACCAGCCCATCAGCAACTAGCCCATCAGCAACTAGCCCCATGACCAGCCCCAGGACCAGCCCGTCAGCAACCAGCCCATCAGCAACTAGCCCATCAGCAACTAGCCCCATGACCAGCCCCAGGACCAGCCCATCAGAAACCAACCCATCAGAAACCAGCCCATCAGAAACCAGCCCATCAGCAGCCTGCAGGAGTAGAAATATTAATGTAAAAAAATAAGTTAAATTGAATGGTCTTCATGCCCAAGGAATGAGCCACCCAACATGGCTGCCAATGTGATGAGGATGCAACCAGGGGTGACACAGATGGCGGTTACTCATGTTCAGGACATACAGTCTTCTAACTGTTCATCCCAGACACCATCCAGAAATTCATTCTGGACTGGACTCATTTGGAGGGAAGGCGTGTTTTTGGAGAGAGATGAAAGGAGATGGACCAAACTCATTAACATGCATACTCTGGGGTTCTTATCCTTGCTGGTGTTTTCAGATCCAATGGGGAATCCACAGGATCTCTGTGAGATGCAGAAACTGGCAGAGAACTTTTCAGTGAAACAATGTCTCTGGAAAACTTCCACATTATTTCCAGGATTATCCGCTTCGATAACAGAGACACCAGCTAGCTGCAGAGAAACAAGCTAGCTGCAATCAGGTCAGTGCAGAGAAACAAGCTAGCTGCTATCAGGTCAGTGCAGAGAGACAAGCTAGCTGCAATCAGGTCAGTGCAGAGAAACAAGCTAGCTGCTATCAGGTCAGTGCAGAGAGACAAGCTAGCTGCAATCAGGTCAGTGCAGAGAAACAAGCTAGCTGCTATCAGGTCAGTGCAGAGAAACAAGCTAGCTGCTATCAGGTCAGTGCAGAGAAACAAGCTAGCTGCTATCAGGTCAGTGCAGAGAAACAAGCTAGCTGCTATCAGGTCAGTGCAGAGAAACAAGCTAGCTGCTATCAGGTCAGTGCAGAGAAACAAGCTAGCTGCTATCAGGTCAGTGCAGAGAAACAAGCTAGCTGCTATCAGGTCAGTGCAGAGAAACAAGCTAGCTGCTATCAGGTCAGTGCAGAGAAACAAGCTAGTGCTATCAGGTCAGTGCAGAGAAACAAGCTAGCTGCTATCAGGTCAGTGCAGAGAGACAAGCTAGCTGCAATCAGGTCAGTGCAGAGAAACAAGCTAGCTGCTATCAGGTCAGTGCAGAGAGACAAGCTAGCTGTAATCAGGTCAGTGCAGAGAGACAAGCTAGCTGCAATCAGGTCAGTGCAGAGAGACAAGCTAGCTGCAATCAGGTCAGTGCAGAGAAACAAGCTAGCTGCTATCAGGTCAGTGCAGAGAGACAAGCTAGCTGCAATTAGGTCAATGCAGAGAGACAAGCTAGCTGCAATCAGATCAGTGTGGGACAAGTGGGTGGACCGCCTTCCCCTGTTGTACAACCCTGGGCCCAACGTTACTGTTGATGAGCAGCTTCTGCCATTTAGGGGCTTCTGCCCCTTCAGGCAGTACATAAACCCGCAAAATATGGAATCAAGATCTGGGCTGCCTGTGATGCTGCTTCATCAAATGTGAGGAACCTGCAAGTGTATAAGCGGAAGCCAGATAGAGGAGCCCCTGAGAGGAGCCAAGGGATGCGGGTTGTCCTGGATGTGACACAGAGACTCCGTGACCACAACATCACATTCAAAAACTTTTTTACTATTACAAGTTGGGACAGGAGTTCCTCAAGAGGAAGGTTGACGATGATAGGAACAGTATGAAAAAACAAGCCAGAGCTCCCACCTCAGCTGTTGAATACAAAGAACAGACCTATCAATTCCTCTCAGTTTGTGTTCACGTCCGACTCGTCCCTAGTGTCCTACGTGTCAAAGAAAGGCAACAATGTGGTACTCATGAGTACGCTGCATAGGGATGGGAGAATCTGTGGCCAGGAACATCAACAACCAGAAATCATAATGGATTACAATGCCACAAAAGGAGGGATGGACAGTTTAGACAAGCTAGTGACTGGCTACAGCTGCAATTGGTGATATTCTTCAACATCTTGGACATCTCGGGGCACAAAGCGTTTGTCATCTTGATGGCGTTGAACCCAGATTGGAACAGAGAGAAGCTCCAGAGGAGACGGCTCTTTCTTCAGGAGCTGGGCAAGGCATTAGTAAGACCTCAAATCTAGAGGAGGCAACATTACCCAAGGAGCCCAGCTCCTACAGCCATCGTGAGGAGGATTCAGGAGAATGCTGGTGCCCCATCCGCCCCAACCCACAGAACCAACAACTCCAATACCGGAAGTAAATGTGAGTGATGTTGTTGCATGTGTTGGTGTCTGACTCTCCTACCTCGGTCTGCTGTAACGATGTGAGTGAGTGAGATGTTAATAAAAATTTCTGACCTAAGTGTTTTCATCATTCTAGATTGCAGCCGGTAGCAACAAGAAGAAGCACTGCGATGTGTGTGGACCCAAGAAGGACAGGAAGACACGGTACACATGCATCAAGTGCAAGAAGTACATTTCCAACACACACAGTAAAACTCTGTCCCTCATGTGGTTTGTAGACCGGCCTTAATATGTGTTCAATGGGGCTCATGTATCATTTCCATAAAATACTGTATGTAAAATATGTCCTTCCAATTGGTTCAGTTCAAAGCAATAAAACATCAATAGAGATGAACACCTTGTTTTATTTATATATTTTTCTCTACATTGTACAGCAGTAAGTGAATGCACCACAACATACCCAGCTAACTCCTTTCTTGCTTATTGTGTAGCGGAGGATAAACAAATGATTGTGTATGATTATGGATGTGTAGCTAGCTATGCAGGCGATATGTGTACGGACCGTAAAGCCTTTGGTCTATTAGTTCAGAACAATGGTTTGCTTCCACCAGTTAATCATTCATCCCCAAGAAATGACAGAAAATGACTGTTACACACATATCACTTTTACGTCAATACTACAGTATTCATTTTAGCTAGTTATGAACTTCAGCGATCATAGCCGGTTGTATTGACTTCAAGACACTCTGAATGGTGTCAATGAAGCCTATAGATTGAATATAATGTAACTTTATTGTGCCAAGGATGCAGGTCGTGTATATACACACAGATCAACGCGCACCTCCCCACCATGACAGACCAACGCGCACCTCCCCACCGTGACAAACCAACGCGCACCTCCCCACCATGACAAACCAACGCGCACCTCCCCACCATGACAAACCAACACGCACCTCCCCACCGTGACAAACACACGCGCACCTCCCCACCATGACAGACCAACGCGCACCTCCCCACCATGACAGACCAACGCGCACCTCCCCACCATGACAGACCAACGCGCACCTCCCCACCATGACAGACCAACGCGCACCTCCCCACCATGACAGACCAACGCGCACCTCCCCACCATGACAAACCAACGCGCACCTCCCCACCATGACAGACCCACGCGCACCTCCCCACCGTGACAAACCAACGCGCACCTCCCCACCGTGACAGACCAACGCGCACCTCCCCACCATGACAGACCAACGCGCACCTCCCCACCATGACAGACCAACGCGCACCTCCCCACCATGACAGACCAACGCGCACCTCCCCACCATGACAGACCAACGCGCACCTCCCCACCGTGACAGACCAACGCGCACCTCCCCACCGTGACAGACCAACGCGCACCTCCCCACCATGACAGACCAACGCGCACCTCCCCACCATGACAGACCAACGCGCACCTCCCCACCGTGACAGACCAACGCGCACCTCCCCACCGTGACAGACCAACGCGCACCTCCCCACCATGACAGACCAACGCGCACCTCCCCACCGTGACAGACCAACGCGCACCTCCCCACCATGACAGACCCACGCGCACCTCCCCACCATGACAGACCAACGCGCACCTCCCCACCGTGACAGACCAACGTGCACCTCCCCACCGTGACAGACCAACGCGCACCTCCCCACCGTGACAGACCAACGCGCACCTCCCCACCATGACAGACCAACGCGCACCTCCCCACCGTGACAGACCAACGCGCACCTCCCCACCGTGACAGACCAACGCGCACCTCCCCACCGTGACAGACCAACGTGCACCTCCCCACCGTGACAAACCAACCTGCACCTCCCCACCATGACAAACCAACACTTTGTCCTCTATTCATTTAAAACTTGTCGACAGAGATATATTTTGAACTGTGCTGAGAAAACTAAAAGCATCTGTCCAATAGTCCAGGACACTGCTGTACGTGGCGTTTCAGACGATGATAAAACATCTATGCACGAGTGAAGTGAGTTCGGGAAAAACTGAAAGTATAATAGTTTCCACATACCAACTGTATGTATCAGAAAATCAGAATCAAATAAAGTCTGTCTTCGCAAAAATAACATTGTCACTGTGCTAAAACGTTTATTTTCATAAACGGATTTTCTGCATTTGTCAAGTCTCACCAGGGAGCCTCATTTCAGATGTGTAATGTAAACTTCATTAATAGGGAAACCGTTCTTCATGCAAAACATATAAAACGTTTTAAAAACGAACTATTATATGAATCTGACTATCCACAATAATCCTACTATGTGAGACAATCTCAGCCAGCCAAATGAACACCCAGTTGGCATATCTGCCACCCTGGCAAGACAGCTGGCTAACTAACATTAGCAATCTAGACAACTAGCTTGCCAAGAAGGCAGTGATAGCTATGTAGTTAACTAATCAATATGCTATTATTCAGCAAACACTACGAGGGATGATGTTTTATTATCAGGCCGTGCCTCTGTTCCCAAGAGTTGAGGCCAGATTTTATATTTCTTTGCTAACCTACCAGCTAGTGAAGCTAATCAAGTTGCTGGCATGAACATTGCAGATCCCCCTGCTTCTTACCTGGTTAGCTGATCGGTCCTACCTGTCCTTTCTCGGTTGATGAAATCACCATGTACAGCAGAGATGATTTGAAACGCCCGTGTAGATGGATGGTGGCTAGGACTAAAACCTAGCTAGCTAAGGTAACCTTGCACAACTTGTCTAGCTGACTATAATCATAATACCAACCTTGTTGGAAATAGCTTTCCCGTTTCCAGCATGACAAAGCTCAAGCCACAGAGATACCTCTGCGAGTTGCTCCCAGTGTTCACGATACACAATGCTCCCATTGGACAGTGGCAGTGTCAATCAAACCGGTCCACCACAACAGTGGTTGGCTGCCTATCAAATTTTTACCGCATCCCCATTGGGTGAGTTCATCTTACATGGCCCGGTGCCCCGTGTAAGAGGAGTATAAATATTCACTCAACTGGGGCACCGGGCCATGCAAAACGAACGGTCCTTGCTTTACGGGATCATTGGGACTTCCCCCCATTAGGGTTGACGTATAAAATTGTTATGGTAAGGATTATCCAGGCTGTATCACAACCGGTCCAGCGTCGTCCGGGTTTAGCCGGTGTACGCCGTGGTTGTAAATGTGAACTTGTTCTTAACTGACCTGCCTAGTTAAATAAAAATATAATATGGTTCAGGTTTATGTTAGGGTTGCGACGTCCCAATGATCCCAGATAGACCTAACCCAAGACAAACTCACATGTTGACATGAAATGTTTGTTTTTCCCTTGACACAAATCAAGTTGTCTCTCACATAAAGTCTGTGTATTTGTACTGCTATAATGTGCTCTCACGTAGAGTATGTATCGTATGTAAGGCTAAATGTAGTACAAGCATCTATTAGCCTAGTATTTTCTATTAACATTATTTTCTTCCAGGGAAATAACGATCAAATCTCTGTAATTGGCAGGTTGTCCAACTATTACAGGGTTAGCCTACTGCTGTAAGAGGACATTCTTTGACCACCATGGTATTCTTCAATGGCCACTGCAGTGACCCGAATAGACTGGTATGCCTATCCTGCAGTGACCAACATAGACTGGTATGCCTATCCTGCAGTGGCCAACATAGACTGGTATGCCTATCCTGCAGAGACCAGAATAGACTGGTATGCCTATCCTGCAGTGGCCAGAATAGACTGGTATGCCTATCCTGCAGTGACCAACATAGACAGGTATGCGTATCCTGCAGTGACCAGAATAGACTGAAACCTATCCTGCAGTGACCAGAATAGACTGGTATGCCTATCCTGCAGTGACCAGAATAGACTGGTGTGCCTATCCTGCAGTGACTAGAATAGACTGGTGTGCCTATCCTGCAGTGACTAGAATAGACTGGTGTGCCTATCCTGCAGTGACTAGAATAGACTGGTGTGCCTATCCTGCAGTGACTAGAATAGACTGGTGTGCCTATCCTCCAGTGCTACTGGACAACTACAAATACCTGGGTGTCTGGTTACTCTGTAAACTCTCCTTCCAGACCCACATCAAACATCTCCAATCCAAAGTGAAATCTAGAATTTGCTTACTATTTCGCAACAAAGCATCCTTCACTCATGCTGCCAACCATACCCTCGTAAAACTGACCATCCTACCAATGCTCGACTTCGGCGATGTCATTTACAAAATAGCCTCCAGCACTCTACTCAACAAACTGGATGCAGTCTATCACAGTGCCATCCGTTTTGTCACCAAAGCCCCATATACTACCCACCATTGCGACCTGTATGCTCTCGTTGGCTGGCCCTCGCTTCATACTCGTCGCCAAACCCACTGGCTCCATGTCATCTACAAGACCCTGCTAGGTAAATTCCCCCCTTATCTCAGCTCGCTGGTCACCATAGCAACTCCCACCTGTAGCACACGCTCCAGCAGGTATATCTCGCTAATCACCCCCAAAACCAATTCTTTCTTTGGCCGCCTCTCCTTCCAGTTCTCTGCTGCCAACGATTACTGCACCTGTAGCCCATCTATAATTTAGCCCAAACAACTACCTCTTTCCCTACTGTATTTATTTTATTTTATTTATTTATTTATTTGCTCCTTTGCACCCCATTATTTTTATTTCTACTTTGCACATTCTTCCACTGCAAATCTACCATTCCAGTGTTTTACTTGCGATATTGTATTTACTTTGCCACCATGGCCTTTTTTTTTGCCTTTACCTCCCTTATCTCACCTCATTTGCTCACATCGTATATAGACTTGTTTCTACTGTATTATTGACTGTATGTTTTGTTTTACTCCATGTGTAACTCTGTTGTATGTGTCGAACTGCTTTGCTTTATCTTGGCCAGGTCGCAGTTGTAAATGAGAACTTGTTCTCAACTTGCCTACCTGGTTAAATAAAGGTGAAATAAAAAATAAAATAAACAGTGGTATTTCTATAAGGGTTATCTATTCATTCATTCAACACTGGTTAAGTTTGTCTGCATACCATCAACGCTTGGCAAACACTTGTACATTTGCCTTCACCTCCTGAGGCATTGAGAAACCCGTTTACAAATCAACATTTACAAGTTTATTCATAATCTAGGCCTATGTCAAATCAAATGTATGTTGTGTGGCAGTCTTGATGAGACCGCAGCGACCCCCCTCAAAGAGAAAGAAAATCCATTAAGACAGGGAAGGAACAAAGACTTCGGTCAGTGTTTCCTGTACCACCCTTAATGGTGAACGTGAACCTGTAGAATGTATAGAATCACCCCCAACCTCGTGTGCAGGTGAGAGTTCTGTACCGGGAGATCCCTAGCTGTGCACTGCTGTTGCTGTTCTTGTTCTTTGTGAGAGTAGCAATAACATACTACGCCGCCAGGGACTCAAATCCTGCAGTGCCAGACGTGTCCCCCTGCTTAAGCCAGTACCCGTCTGAAGTTTGCTAGAGAGCATTTGGATGATCCAGAAGAAGATTGGAAGAATGTCATATGGTCAGATGAAACCAAAATATAACTTTTTGGTAAAAACTCAACTCGTCGTGTTTGGAGGACAAAGAATGCTGAGTTGCATCCAAAGAACACCATACCTACTGTGAAGCATGGGGGTGGAAACATCATGCTTTGGGGCTGTTTTTCTGCAAAGGTACCAGGACGACTGATCCGTGTAAAGGAAAGAATGAAGGGGGCCATGTATCGTGAGATTTTGAGTGAAAACCTCCTTCCATCAGCAAGGGCATTGAAGATGAAACGTGGCTGGTTCTTTCAGCATGACAAGGATCCCAAACACACCGTATTACGCACACCGTATTACGTATTTCTGTGAGTTCCATACGTAAAGACCCAAACGGCATTCCATACGCAGAGACCCGAAATGCATTCCATACGCAGAGACCCAAACAGCATTCCATACGCAGAGACACAAACAGCATTCCATACGCAGAGACCCAAACAGCATTCCATACGCAGAGACCCAAACAGCATTCCATACGCAGAGACCCAAACAGCATTCCATACGCAGAGACCCAAACAGCATTCCATACGCAGAGACCCAAACGGAGTTCCATACGCAGAGACCCAAACAGCATTCCATACGCAGAGACCCAAACAGCATTCCATACGCAGAGACCCAAACAGCATTCCATACGCAGAGACCAAAACAGCATTCCATACGCAGAGACCCAAACGAAGTTCCATACGCAGAGACCCAAACAGCATTCCATACGTAGAGACCGAAACGGAGTTCCATACGTAAAGACCCAAACAGCATTCCATACGCAGAGACCCAGACAGAGTTCCATACGTAGAGACCAAAACGGAGTTCCATACGCAAAGACCCAAACGGAGTTCCATACGTAAAGACCCAAACGGAGTTCCATACGTAAAGACCCAAACAGCATTCCATACGCAGAGACCAAACAGCATTCCATACGGAGAGACCGAAAAGGCATTCCATACGCAGAGACCCAAACAGCATTCCATACGCAGAGACCCAAACGGCATTCCATACGCAGAGACCCAAACAGCATTCCATACGCAGAGACCCAAACAGCATTCCATACGCAGAGACCGAAACGGCATTCCATACGTAGAGACCCAAACAGCATTCCATACGTAGAGACCCAAACGGAGTTCCATACGCAGAGACCCAAACAGCATTCCATACGCAGAGACCCAAACAGCATTCCATACGTAGAGACCCAAACGGAGTTCCATACGCAGAGACCCAAACAGCATTCCATACGTAGAGACCCAAACGGAGTTCCAAACGCAGAGACCCAAACAGCATTCCATACGTAGAGACCCAAACGGAGTTCCATACGCAGAGACCCAAACAGCATTCCATACGCAGAGACCCAAACAGCATTCCATACGCAGAGACCCAAACAGCATTCCATACGTAGAGACCCAAACGGAGTTCCAAACGCAGAGACCCAAACAGCATTCCATACGTAAAGACCCAAACGGAGTTCCATACGCAGAGACCCAAACGGAGTTCAATACGTAAAGACCCAAACGGAGTTCCATACGCAGAGACCCAAACGGAGTTCCATATGTAAAGACCCAAACGGAGTTCCATACGCAGAGACCCAAACGGAGTTCCATACGTAAAGACCCAAACGGAGTTCCATACGTAAAGACCCAAACGGAGTTCCATACGGAAAGACCCAAACGGAGTTCCATACGTAGAGACCCAAACAGCATTCCATACGCAGAGACCCAAACAGCATTCCATACGCAGAGACCCAAACGGAGTTCCATACGCAGAGACCCAAACGGAGTTCCGTACGTAAAGACCCAAACGGAGTTCCATACGCAGAGACCCAAACGGCGTTCCATACGCAGAGACCCAAACGGCGTTCCATACGCAGAGACCCAAACAGAGTTCCATACGCAGAGACCCAAACGGCTTTCCATACGTAAAAGACCCAAACGGAGTTCCATACGCAGAGACCCAAACGGAGTTCCATACGCAGAGACCCAAACGGAGTTCCGTACGTAAAGACCCAAACGGAGTTCCATACGCAGAGACCCAAACGGCGTTCCATACGCAGAGACCCAAACGGCGTTCCATACGCAGAGACCCAAACGGAGTTCCATATGCAGAGACCCAAACGGCGTTCCATACGCAAAGACCCAAACGGAGTTCCATACGCAGAGACCCAAACGGAGTTCCATACGTAAAGACCCAAACGGCATTCCATACGCAGAGACCCAAACGGCTTTCCATACGCAGAGACCATAACGGAGTTCCATACGTAAAGACCCAAACAGCATTCCATACGCAGAGACCCAAACGGAGTTCCATGCGTAAAGACCCAAACGGAGATCCATACGTAAAGACCCAAACAGCATTCCATACGTAAAGACCCAAACGGAGTTCCATACGTAAAGACCCAAACAGCATTCCATACGTAAAGACCCTAACGGAGTTCCATACGTAAAGACCCAAACGGAGTTCCATACGTAAAGACCCAAACGGAGTTCCGTACGTAAAGACCCAAACAGCATTCCATACGTAGAGACCCAAACGGAGTTCCATACGCAGAGACCCAAACAGCATTCCATACGTAGAGAACCAAACGGAGTTCCATACGCAGAGACCCAAACAGCATTCCATACGTATAGACCCAAACGGAGTTCCATATGTAAAGACCCAAACAGCATTCCATACGCAGAGACCCAAACGGAGTTCCATATGTAAAGACCAAAACGGAGTTCCATACGCAGAGACCCAAACAGAGTTCAATACGTAAAGACCCAAACAGCATTCCATACGTAAAGACCCAAACGGAGTTCCATACGGAAAGACCCAAACGGAGTTCCATACGTAAAGACCCAAACGGAGTTCCATACGCAGAGACCCAAACGGAGTTCCATACGTAAAGACCCAAACGGAGTTCCATACGGAAAGACCCAAACGGAGTTCCATACGTAAAGACCAAAACGGAGTTCCATACGCAGAGACCCAAACGGAGTTCAATACGTAAAGACCCAAACAGCATTCCATACGTAAAGACCCAAACGGAGTTCCATACGGAAAGACCCAAACGGAGTTCCATACGTAAAGACCCAAACGGAGTTCCATACGCAGAGACCCAAACGGAGTTCCATACGTAAAGACCCAAACGGAGTTCCATACGGAAAGACCCAAACGGAGTTCCATACGTAAAGACCAAAACGGAGTTCCATACGCAGAGACCCAAACGGAGTTCCATACGTAAAGACCCAAACGGAGTTCCATACGGAAAGACCCAAACGGAGTTCCATACGGAAAGACCCAAACGGAGTTCCATACGTAAAGACCCAAACGGAGTTCCATACGCAGAGACCCAAACGGCGTTCCATACGCAGAGACCCAAACAGAGTTCCATACGTAAAGACCCAAACGGCATTCCATACGCAGAGACCCAAACGGCTTTCCATACGCAGAGACCATAACGGAGTTCCATACGCAGAGACCCAAACGGAGTTCCATACGTAAAGACCCAAACGGCATTCCATACGCAGAGACCCAAACGGCTTTCCATACGCAGAGACCATAACGGAGTTCCATACGTAAAGACCCAAACAGCATTCCATACGCAGAGACCCAAACGGAGTTCCATGCGTAAAGACCCAAACGGAGATCCATACGTAAAGACCCAAACAGCATTCCATACGCAGAGACCCAAACGGAGATCCATACGTAAAGACCCAAACGGAGTTCCATACGTAAAGACCCAAACAGCATTCCATACGTAAAGACCCTAACGGAGTTCCATACGTAAAGACCCAAACGGAGTTCCATACGTAAAGACCCAAACGGAGTTCCGTACGTAAAGACCCAAACAGCATTCCATACGTAGAGACCCAAACGGAGTTCCATACGCAGAGACCCAAACAGCATTCCATACGTAGAGAACCAAACAGAGTTCCATACGCAGAGACCCAAACAGCATTCCATACGTAGAGACCCAAACGGAGTTCCATACGTAAAGACCCAAACAGCATTCCATACGTAAAGACCCTAACGGAGTTCCATACGTAAAGACCCAAACGGAGTTCCATACGTAAAGACCCAAACGGAGTTCCGTACGTAAAGACCCAAACAGCATTCCATACGTAGAGACCCAAACGGAGTTCCATACGCAGAGACCCAAACAGCATTCCATACGTAGAGACCCAAACGGAGTTCCATACGTAAAGACCCAAACAGCATTCCATACGTAAAGACCCTAACGGAGTTCCATACGTAAAGACCCAAACGGAGTTCCATACGTAAAGACCCAAACGGAGTTCCGTACGTAAAGACCCAAACAGCATTCCATACGTAGAGACCCAAACGGAGTTCCATACGCAGAGACCCAAACAGCATTCCATACGTAGAGACCCAAACGGAGTTCCATACGCAGAGACCCAAACAGCATTCCATACGTAGAGAACCAAACGGAGTTCCATACGCAGAGACCCAAACAGCATTCCATACGTAAAGACCCAAACGGAGTTCCATACGGAAAGACCCAAACGGAGTTCCATACGTAAAGACCCAAACGGAGTTCCATACGGAAAGACCCAAACGGAGTTCCATACGTAAAGACCCAAACGGAGTTCCATACGGAAAGACCCAAACGGAGTTCCATACGTAAAGACCCAAACGGAGTTCCATACGTAGAGACCCAAACAGCATTCCATACGCAGAGACCCAAACAGCATTCCATACGCAGAGACCCAAACGGAGTTCCATACTCAGAGACCCGAACGGAGTTCCGTACGTAAAGACCCAAACGGAGTTCCATACGCAGAGACCCAAACGGCGTTCCATATGCAGAGACCCAAACAGAGTTCCATACGTAAAAGACCCAAACGGAGTTCCATACGTAAAGACCCAAACGGCATTCCATACGCAGAGACCCAAACGGCTTTCCATACGCAGAGACCATAACGGAGTTCCATACGCAGAGACCCAAACGGAGTTCCATACGTAAAGACCCAAACGGCATTCCATACGCAGAGACCCAAACGGAGTTCCATGCGTAAAGACCCAAACGGAGATCCATACGTAAAGACCCAAACAGCATTCCATACGCAGAGACCCAAACGGAGATCCATACGTAAAGACCCAAACGGAGTTCCATACGTAAAGACCCAAACAGCATT
Organism: Oncorhynchus mykiss; assembly: GCF_057628025.1. Classification (NCBI taxonomy): domain Eukaryota; kingdom Metazoa; phylum Chordata; class Actinopteri; order Salmoniformes; family Salmonidae; genus Oncorhynchus; species Oncorhynchus mykiss. The sequence goes on along the minus strand of NC_143032.1, from coordinate 984,531 downwards.
CCATACGTAAAGACCCTAACGGAGTTCCATACGTAAAGACCCAAACGGAGTTCCATACGTAAAGACCCAAACGGAGTTCCGTACGTAAAGACCCAAACAGCATTCCATACGTAGAGACCCAAACGGAGTTCCATACGCAGAGACCCAAACAGCATTCCATACGTAGAGAACCAAACAGAGTTCCATACGCAGAGACCCAAACAGCATTCCATACGTAGAGACCCAAACGGAGTTCCATATGTAAAGACCCAAACAGCATTCCATACGTAAAGACCCAAACGGAGTTCCATACGTAGAGACCCAAACAGCATTCCATACGCAGAGACCCAAACAGCATTCCATACGCAGAGACCCAAACGGAGTTCCATACGTAAAGACCCAAACGGAGTTCCATACGGAAAGACCCAAACGGAGTTCCATACGTAAAGACCAAAACGGAGTTCCATACGCAGAGACCCAAACGGAGTTCCGTACGTAAAGACCCAAACAGCATTCCATACGTAGAGACCCAAACGGAGTTCCATACGCAGAGACCCAAACAGCATTCCATACGTAGAGAACCAAACAGAGTTCCATACGCAGAGACCCAAACAGCATTCCATACGTAGAGACCCAAACGGAGTTCCATATGTAAAGACCCAAACAGCATTCCATACGTAAAGACCCAAACGGAGTTCCATACGTAGAGACCCAAACAGCATTCCATACGCAGAGACCCAAACAGCATTCCATACGCAGAGACCCAAACGGAGTTCCATACTCAGAGACCCGAACGGAGTTCCGTACGTAAAGACCCAAACGGAGTTCCATACGCAGAGACCCAAACGGCGTTCCATATGCAGAGACCCAAACAGAGTTCCATACGTAAAAGACCCAAACGGAGTTCCATACGTAAAGACCCAAACGGCATTCCATACGCAGAGACCCAAACGGCTTTCCATACGCAGAGACCATAACGGAGTTCCATACGCAGAGACCCAAACGGAGTTCCATACGTAAAGACCCAAACGGCATTCCATACGCAGAGACCCAAACGGAGTTCCATGCGTAAAGACCCAAACGGAGATCCATACGTAAAGACCCAAACAGCATTCCATACGCAGAGACCCAAACGGAGATCCATACGTAAAGACCCAAACGGAGTTCCATACGTAAAGACCCAAACAGCATTCCATACGTAAAGACCCTAACGGAGTTCCATACGTAAAGACCCAAACGGAGTTCCATACGTAAAGACCCAAACGGAGTTCCGTACGTAAAGACCCAAACAGCATTCCATACGTAGAGACCCAAACGGAGTTCCATACGCAGAGACCCAAACAGCATTCCATACGTAGAGAACCAAACAGAGTTCCATACGCAGAGACCCAAACAGCATTCCATACGTAGAGACCCAAACGGAGTTCCATATGTAAAGACCCAAACAGCATTCCATACGTAAAGAACCAAACGGAGTTCAATACGTAAAGACCCAAACAGCATTCCATACGTAAACACCCAAACGGAGTTCCATACGCAGAGACCCAAACGGAGTTCCATATGTAAAGACCAAAACGGAGATCCATACGCAGAGACCCAAACGGAGTTCAATACGTAAAGACCCAAACAGCATTCCATACGTAAAGACCCAAACGGAGTTCCTTACGTAAAGACCCAAACGGAGTTCCATACGTAGAGACCCAAACAGCATTCCATACGCAGAGACCCAAACAGCATTCCATACGCAGAGACCCAAACAGAGTTCCATACGCAGAGACCATAACGGAGTTCCATACGTAAAGACCGAAACAGCATTCCATACGTAAAGACCCAAACGGAGTTCCATACGCAGAGACCCAAACGGAGTTCCATATGTAAAGACCCAAACGGAGTTCCATACGCAGAGACCCAAACGGAGTTCAATACGTAAAGACCCAAACAGCATTCCATACGTAAAGACCCAAACAGAGTTCCATACGGAAAGACCCAAACGGAGTTCCATACGTAAAGACCCAAACGGAGTTCCATACGTAGAGACCCAAACAGCATTCCATACGCAGAGACCCAAACAGCATTCCATAAGCAGAGACCCAAACGGAGTTCCATACGCAGAGACCCAAACGGAGTTCCGTACGTAAAGACCCAAACGGAGTTCCATACGCAGAGACCCAAACAGAGTTCCATACGCAGAGACCCAAACGGCGTTCCATACGCAGAGACCCAAACAGAGTTCCATACGTAAAGACCCAAACGGAGTTCCATACGTAAAGACCCAAACGGCATTCCATACGCAGAGACCCAAACGGCTTTCCATACGCAGAGAACATAACGGAGTTCCATACGTAAAGACCCAAACAGCATTCCATACGCAGAGACCCAAACGGAGTTCCATACGTAAAGACCCAAACGGCATTCCATACGCAGAGACCCAAACGGCTTTCCATACGCAGAGACCATAACGGAGTTCCATACGTAAAGACCCAAACAGCATTCCATACGCAGAGACCCAAACGGAGTTCCATGCGTAAAGACCCAAACGGAGTTCCATACGTAAAGACCCAAACAGCATTCCATACGCAGAGACCCAAACGGAGTTCCATACGTAAAGACCCAAACGGAGTTCCATACGTAAAGACCCAAACAGCATTCCATACGTAAAGACCCTAACGGAGTTCCATACGTAAAGACCCAAACGGAGTTCCATACGTAAAGACCCAAACGGAGTTCCGTACGTAAAGACCCAAACAGCATTCCATACGTAGAGACCCAAACGGAGTTCCATACGTAAAGACCCAAACGGAGTTCCATAAGTAAAGACCCAAACAGCATTCCATACGTAAAGACCCTAACGGAGTTCCATACGTAAAGACCCAAACGGAGTTCCATACGTAAAGACCCAAACGGAGTTCCATACGTAGAGACCCAAACAGAGTTCCATACGTAAAAACCCAAACGGAGTTCCATACGCAGAGACCCAAACGGAGTTCCATACGTAAAGACCCAAACGGCATTCCATACGCAGAGACCCAAACGGCTTTCCATACGCAGAGACCATAACGGAGTTCCATACGTAAAGACCCAAACAGCATTCCATACGCAGAGACCCAAACGGAGTTCCATACGCAAAGACCCAAACGGAGTTCCATACGTAAAGACCCAAACAGCATTCCATACGTAAAGACCCTAACGGAGTTCCATACGTAAAGACCCAAACGGAGTTCCATACGGAAAGACCCAAACGGAGTTCCATACGTAAAGACCCAAACAGAGTTCCATACGTAGAGACCCAAACAGCATTCCATACGCAGAGACCCAAACAGCATTCCATACGCAGAGACCCAAACGGAGTTCCATACTCAGAGACCCGAACGGAGTTCCGTACGTAAAGACCCAAACGGAGTTCCATACGCAGAGACCCAAACGGCGTTCCATATGCAGAGACCCAAACAGAGTTCCATACGTAAAAGACCCAAACGGAGTTCCATACGTAAAGACCCAAACGGCATTCCATACGCAGAGACCCAAACGGCTTTCCATACGCAGAGACCATAACGGAGTTCCATACGCAGAGACCCAAACGGAGTTCCATACGTAAAGACCCAAACGGCATTCCATACGCAGAGACCCAAACGGAGTTCCATGCGTAAAGACCCAAACGGAGATCCATACGTAAAGACCCAAACAGCATTCCATACGCAGAGACCCAAACGGAGATCCATACGTAAAGACCCAAACGGAGTTCCATACGTAAAGACCCAAACAGCATTCCATACGTAAAGACCCTAACGGAGTTCCATACGTAAAGACCCAAACAGAGTTCCATACGTAAAGACCCAAACGGAGTTCCGTACGTAAAGACCCAAACAGCATTCCATACGTAGAGACCCAAACGGAGTTCCATACGCAGAGACCCAAACAGCATTCCATACGTAGAGAACCAAACAGAGTTCCATACGCAGAGACCCAAACAGCATTCCATACGTAGAGACCCAAACGGAGTTCCATATGTAAAGACCCAAACAGCATTCCATACGTAAAGAACCAAACGGAGTTCAATACGTAAAGACCCAAACAGCATTCCATACGTAAACACCCAAACGGAGTTCCATACGCAGAGACCCAAACGGAGTTCCATATGTAAAGACCAAAACGGAGATCCATACGCAGAGACCCAAACGGAGTTCAATACGTAAAGACCCAAACAGCATTCCATACGTAAAGACCCAAACGGAGTTCCTTACGTAAAGACCCAAACGGAGTTCCATACGTAGAGACCCAAACAGCATTCCATACGCAGAGACCCAAACAGCATTCCATACGCAGAGACCCAAACAGAGTTCCATACGCAGAGACCATAACGGAGTTCCATACGTAAAGACCGAAACAGCATTCCATACGTAAAGACCCAAACGGAGTTCCATACGCAGAGACCCAAACGGAGTTCCATATGTAAAGACCCAAACGGAGTTCCATACGCAGAGACCCAAACGGAGTTCAATACGTAAAGACCCAAACAGCATTCCATACGTAAAGACCCAAACAGAGTTCCATACGGAAAGACCCAAACGGAGTTCCATACGTAAAGACCCAAACGGAGTTCCATACGTAGAGACCCAAACAGCATTCCATACGCAGAGACCCAAACAGCATTCCATAAGCAGAGACCCAAACGGAGTTCCATACGCAGAGACCCAAACGGAGTTCCATACGTAAAGACCCAAACGGAGTTCCATACGCAGAGACCCAAACAGAGTTCCATACGCAGAGACCCAAACGGCGTTCCATACGCAGAGACCCAAACAGAGTTCCATACGTAAAGACCCAAACGGAGTTCCATACGTAAAGACCCAAACGGCATTCCATACGCAGAGACCCAAACGGCTTTCCATACGCAGAGACCATAACGGAGTTCCATACGTAAAGACCCAAACAGCATTCCATACGCAGAGACCCAAACGGAGTTCCATACGTAAAGACCCAAACGGCATTCCATACGCAGAGACCCAAACGGCTTTCCATACGCAGAGACCATAACGGAGTTCCATACGTAAAGACCCAAACAGCATTCCATACGCAGAGACCCAAACGGAGTTCCATGCGTAAAGACCCAAACGGAGTTCCATACGTAAAGACCCAAACAGCATTCCATACGCAGAGACCCAAACGGAGTTCCATACGTAAAGACCCAAACGGAGTTCCATACGTAAAGACCCAAACAGCATTCCATACGTAAAGACCCTAACGGAGTTCCATACGTAAAGACCCAAACGGAGTTCCATACGTAAAGACCCAAACGGAGTTCCGTACGTAAAGACCCAAACAGCATTCCATACGTAGAGACCCAAACGGAGTTCCATACGTAAAGACCCAAACGGAGTTCCATACGTAAAGACCCAAACAGCATTCCATACGTAAAGACCCTAACGGAGTTCCATACGTAAAGACCCAAACGGAGTTCCATACGTAAAGACCCAAACGGAGTTCCATACGTAGAGACCCAAACAGAGTTCCATACGTAAAAACCCAAACGGAGTTCCATACGCAGAGACCCAAACGGAGTTCCATACGTAAAGACCCAAACGGCATTCCATACGCAGAGACCCAAACGGCTTTCCATACGCATAGACCATAACGGAGTTCCATACGTAAAGACCCAAACAGCATTCCATACGCAGAGACCCAAACGGAGTTCCATGCGTAAAGACCCAAACGGAGTTCCATACGTAAAGACCGAAACAGCATTCCAAACGCAGAGACCCAAACAGCATTCCATACGTAGAGACCCAAACGGAGTTCCATACGCAGAGACCCAAACAGCATTCCATACGCAGAGACCCAAACGGAGTTCCATACGCAGAGACCCAAACGGAGTTCCGTACGTAAAGACCCAAACGGAGTTCCATACGCAGAGACCCAAACAGAGTTCCATACGCAGAGACCCAAACGGCGTTCCATACGCAGAGACCCAAACAGAGTTCCATACGTAAAGACCCAAACGGAGTTCCATACGCAGAGACCCAAACGGAGTTCCATACGTAAAGACCCAAACGGCATTCCATACGCAGAGACCCAAACGGCTTTCCATACGCAGAGACCATAACGGAGTTCCATACGTAAAGACCCAAACAGCATTCCATACGCAGAGACCCAAACGGAGTTCCATGCGTAAAGACCCAAACGGAGTTCCATACGTAAAGACCCAAACAGCATTCCATACGCAGAGACCCAAACGGAGTTCCATACGTAAAGACCCAAACGGAGTTCCATACGTAAAGACCCAAACAGCATTCCATACGTAAAGACCCTAACGGAGTTCCATACGTAAAGACCCAAACGGAGTTCCATACGTAAAGACCCAAACAGCATTCCATACGTAAAGACCCAAACGGAGTTCCATACGGAAAGACCCAAACGGAGTTCCATACGTAGAGACCCAAACAGCATTCCATACGCAGATACCCAAACAGCATTCCATACGCAGAGACCCAAACAGAGTTCCATACGCAGAGACCCAAACGGCGTTCCATACGCAGAGACCCAAACAGAGTTCCATACGTAAAAACCCTAACGGAGTTCCATACGCAGAGACCCAAACGGAGTTCCATACGTAAAGACCCAAATGGCATTCCATACGCAGAGACCCAAACGGCTTTCCATACGTAAAGACCCAAACGGCATTCCATACGCAGAGACCCAAACGGCGTTCCATACGCAGAGACCCAAACAGAGTTCCATACGTAAAAACCCAAACGGAGTTCCATGCGTAAAGACCAAAACGGAGTTCCATACGTAATAACCCAAACAGCATTCCATACGCAGAGACCCAAACGGAGTTCCATACGTAAAGACCCAAACGGAGTTCCATACTTAAAGACCCAAACAGCATTCCATACGTAAAGACCCTAACGGAGTTCCATACGTAAAGACCCAAACGGAGTTCCATACGTAAAGACCCAAACGGAGTTCTGAACGTAAAGACCCAAACAGCATTCCATACGTAGAGACCCAAACGGAGTTCCATACGCAGAGACCCAAACAGCATTCCATACGTAGAGACCCAAACGGAGTTCCATACGCAGAGACCCAAACAGCATTCCATACGTAGAGACCCAAACGCAGTTCCATATGTAAAGACCCAAACAGCATTCCATACGCAGAGACCCAAACAGCATTCCATACGCAGGGAGCCAAACAGAGTTCCATACGCAGAGACCCAAACGGCGTTCCATACGCAGAGACCCAAACAGAGTTCCATACGTAAAAACCCAAACGGAGTTCCATACGCAGAGACCCAAACGGAGTTCCATACGTAAAGACCCAAACGGCATTCCATACGCAGAGACCCAAACGGCTTTCCATACGCAGAGACCATAACGGAGTTCCATACGTAAACACCCAAACAGCATTCCATACGCAGAGACCCAAACGGAGTTCCATGCGTAAAGACCCAAACGGAGTTCCATACGTAAAGACCCAAACAGCATTCCATACGCAGAGACCTAAACGGAGTTCCATACGTAAAGACCCAAACGGAGTTCCATACGTAAAGACCCAAACAGCATTCCATACGTAAAGACCCTAACGGAGTTCCATACGTAAAGACCCAAACGGAGTTCCATACGTAAAGACCCAAACGGAGTTCCGAACGTAAAGACCCAAACAGCATTCCATACGTAGAGACCCAAACGGAGTTCCATACGCAGAGACCCAAACGGAGTTCCATACGTAAAGACCCAAACGGCATTCCATACGCAGAGACCCAAACGGCTTTCCATACGCAGAGACCATAACGGAGTTCCATACGTAAACACCCAAACAGCATTCCATACGCAGAGACCCAAACGGAGTTCCATGCGTAAAGACCCAAACGGAGTTCCATACGTAAAGACCCAAACAGCATTCCATACGCAGAGACCTAAACGGAGTTCCATACGTAAAGACCCAAACGGAGTTCCATACGTAAAGACCCAAACAGCATTCCATACGTAAAGACCCTAACGGAGTTCCATACGTAAAGACCCAAACGGAGTTCCATACGTAAAGACCCAAACGGAGTTCCGAACGTAAAGACCCAAACAGCATTCCATACGTAGAGACCCAAACGGAGTTCCATACGCAGAGACCCAAACAGCATTCCATACGTAGAGACCCAAACAGAGTTCCATACGCAGAGACCCAAACAGCATTCCATACGCAGAGACCCAAACGGAGTTCCATACGGAAAGACCCAAACGGAGTTCCATACGTAAAGACCCAAACGGAGTTCCATACGTAGAGACCCAAACAGCATTCCATACGCAGAGACCCAAACAGCATTCCATACGCAGAGACCCAAACGGAGTTCCATACGCAGAGACCCAAACGGAGTTCCGTACGTAAAGACCCAAACGGAGTTCCATACGCAGAGACCCAAACGGAGTTCCATACGTAAAGACCCAAACGGAGTTCCATACGTAAAGACCCAAACGGAGTTCCATACGTAAAGACCCAAACAGCATTCCATACGTAGAGAACCAAACGGAGTTCCATACGCAGAGACCCAAACAGCATTCCATACGTAGAGACCCAAACGGAGTTCCATATGTAAAGACCCAAACAGCATTCCATACGCAGAGACCCAAACGGAGTTCCATATGTAAAGACCAAAACGGAGTTCCATACGCAGAGACCCAAACGGAGTTCAATACGTAAAGACCCAAACAGCATTGCATACGTAAAGACCCAAACGGAGTTCCATACGGAAAGACCCAAACGGAGTTCCATACGTAAAGACCCAAACGGAGTTCCATACGTAGAGACCCAAACAGCATTCCATACGCAGAGACCCAAACAGCATTCCATACGCAGAGACCCAAACAGAGTTCCATACGCAGAGACCCAAACGGCGTTCCATACGCAGAGACCCAAACAGAGTTCCATACGTAAAAACCCAAACGGAGTTCCATACGCAGAGACCCAAACGGAGTTCCATACGTAAAGACCCAAACGGCATTCCATACGCAGAGACCCAAACGGCTTTCCATACGCAGAGACCATAACGGAGTTCCATACGTAAAGACCCAAACAGCATTCCATACGCAGAGACCCAAACGGAGTTCCATGCGTAAAGACCCAAACGGAGTTCCATACGTAAAGACCCAAACAGCATTCCAAACGCAGAGACCCAAACAGCATTCCATACGTAGAGACCCAAACGGAGTTCCATACGCAGAGACCCAAACAGCATTCCATACGCAGAGACCCAAACAGCATTCCATACGCAGAGACCCAAACGGAGTTCCATACGGAAAGACCCAAACGGAGTTCCATACGTAAAGACCCAAACGGAGTTCCATACGTAGAGACCCAAACAGCATTCCATACGCAGAGACCCAAACAGCATTCCATACGCAGAGACCCAAACGGAGTTCCATACGCAGAGACCCAAACGGAGTTCCATACGCAGAGACCCAAACGGAGTTCCATGCGTAAAGACCCAAACGGAGTTCCATACGTAAAGACCCAAACAGCATTCCAAACGCAGAGACCCAAACAGCATTCCATACGTAGAGACCCAAACGGAGTTCCATACGCAGAGACCCAAACAGCATTCCATACGCAGAGACCCAAACAGCATTCCATATGTAAAGACCCAAACGGAGTTCCATACGCAGAGACCCAAACGGAGTTCCATATGTAAAGACCCAAACGGAGTTCCATACGCAGAGACCCAAACGGAGTTCAATACGTAAAGACCCAAACAGCGTTCCATACGCAGAGACCCAAACTGAGTTCCATACGTAAAGACCCAAACGGAGTTCCATACGGAAAGACCCAAACGGAGTTCCATACGGAAAGACCCAAACGGAGTTCCATACGTAAAGACCCAAACGGAGTTCCATACATAGAGACCCAAACAGCATTCCATACGCAGAGACCCAAACAGCATTCCATACGCAGAGACCCAAACAGCATTCCATACGCAGAGACCCAAACGGAGTTCCGTACGTAAAGACCCAAACGGAGTTCCATACGCAGAGACCCAAACAGAGTTCCATACGCAGAGACCCAAACGGCGTTCCATACGCAGAGACCCAAACAGAGTTCCATACGTAAAGACCCAAACGGAGTTCCATACGCAGAGACCCAAACGGAGTTCCATACGTAAAGACCCAAACGGCATTCCATACGCAGAGACCCAAACGGCTTTCCATACGCAGAGACCATAACGGAGTTCCATGCATAAAGACCCAAACAGCATTCCATACGCAGAGACCCAAACGGAGTTCCATGCGTAAAGACCCAAACGGAGTTCCATACGTAAAGACCCAAACAGCATTCCATACGCAGAGACCCAAACGGAGTTCCATACGTAAAGACCCAAACGGAGTTCCATACGTAAAGACCCAAACAGCATTCCATACGTAAAGACCCTAACGGAGTTCCATACGTAAAGACCCAAACGGAGTTCCATACGTAAAGACCCAAACGGAGTTCCGTACGTAAAGACCCAAACAGCATTCCATACGTAGAGACCCAAACGGAGTTCCATACGCAGAGACCCAATCAGCATTCCATACGTAGAGAACCAAACGGAGTTCCATACGCAGAGACCCAAACAGCATTCCATACGTAGAGACCCAAACGGAGTTCCATATGTAAAGACCCAAACAGCATTCCATACGCAGAGACCCAAACGGAGTTCCATATGTAAAGACCAAAACGGAGTTCCATACGCAGAGACCCAAACAGCATTCCATACGTAGAGACCCAAACGGAGTTCCATATGTAAAGACCCAAACAGCATTCCATACGCAGAGACCCAAACGGAGTTCCATATGTAAAGACCCAAACAGCATTCCATACGTAAAGACCCAAACGGAGTTCCATACGGAAAGACCCAAACGGAGTTCCATACGTAAAGACCCAAACGGAGTTCCATACGTAGAGAACCAAACAGCATTCCATACGCAGAGACCCAAACAGCATTCCATACGCAGAGACCCAAACGGAGTTCCATACGCAGAGACCCAAACGGAGTTCCGTACGTAAAGACCCAAACGGAGTTCCATACGCAGAGACCCAAACAGAGTTCCATACGCAGAGACCCAAACGGCGTTCCATACCCAGAGACCCAAACAGAGTTCCATACGTAAAGACCCAAACGGAGTTCCATACACAGAGACCCAAACGGAGTTCCATACGTAAAGACCCAAACGGCATTCCATACGCAGAGACCCAAACGGCTTTCCATACGCAGAGACCATAACGGAGTTCCATGCGTAAAGACCCAAACAGCATTCCATACGCAGAGACCCAAACGGAGTTCCATGCGTAAAGACCCAAACGGAGTTCCATACGTAAAGACCCAAACAGCATTCCATACGCAGAGACCCAAACGGAGTTCCATACGTAAAGACCCAAACGGAGTTCCATACGTAAAGACCCAAACAGCATTCCATACGTAAAGACCCTAACGGAGTTCCATACGTAAAGACCCAAACGGAGTTCCATACGTAAAGACCCAAACGGAGTTCCGTACGTAAAGACCCAAACAGCATTCCATACGTAGAGACCCAAACGGAGTTCCATACGCAGAGACCCAAACAGCATTCCATACGTAGAGAACCAAACGGAGTTCCATACGCAGAGACCCAAACAGCATTCCATACGTAGAGACCCAAACGGAGTTCCATATGTAAAGACCCAAACAGCATTCCATACGCAGAGACCCAAACGGAGTTCCATATGTAAAGACCAAAACGGAGTTCCATACGCAGAGACCCAAACGGAGTTCAATACGTAAAGACCCAAACGGAGTTCCATACGGAAAGACCCAAACGGAGTTCCATACGTAAAGACCCAAACGAAGTTCCATACGTAGAGACCCAAACAGCATTCCATACGCAGAGACCCAAACAGCATTCCATACGCAGAGACCCAAACAGAGTTCCATACGCAGAGACCCAAACAAAGTTCCATACGCAGAGACCCAAACAGCATTCCATACGCAGAGACCCAAACAGCATTCCATACGCAGAGACCCAAACAGAGTTCCATACGCAGAGACCATAACGGAGTTCCATACGTAAAGACCCAAACAGCATTCCATACGCAGAGACCCAAACGGAGTTCCATGCGTAAAGACCCAAACGGAGTTCCATACGTAAAGACCCAAACAGCATTCCATACGCAGAGACCCAAACGGAGTTCCATACGTAAAGACCCAAACGGAGTTCCATACGTAAAGACCCAAACAGCATTCCATACGTAAAGACCCTAACGGAGTTCCATACGTAAAGACCCAAACGGAGTTCCATACGTAAAGACCCAAACGGAGTTCTGAACGTAAAGACCCAAACAGCATTCCATACGTAGAGACCCAAACGGAGTTCCATACGCAGAGACCCAAACAGCATTCCATACGCAGAGACCCAAACGGAGTTCCATACGCAGAGACCCAAACAGCATTCCATACGTAGAGACCCAAACGGAGTTCCATATGTAAAGACCCAAACAGCATTCCATACGCAGAGACCCAAACAGCATTCCATACGCAGGGACCCAAACAGAGTTCCATACGCAGAGACCCAAACGGCGTTCCATACGTAAAAACCCAAACGGAGTTCCATACGCAGAGACCCAAACGGAGTTCCATGCGTAAAGACCCAAACGGAGTTCCATACGTAAAGACCCAAACAGCATTCCATACGCAGAGACCCAAACGGAGTTCCATACGTAAAGACCCAAACGGAGTTCCATACGTAAAGACCCAAACAGCATTCCATACGTAAAGACCCTAACGGAGTTCCATACGTAAAGAACCAAACGGAGTTCCATACGTAAAGACCCAAACGGAGTTCCGAACGTAAAGACCCAAACAGCATTCCATACGTAGAGACCCAAACGGAGTTCCATACGCAGAGACCCAAACAGCATTCCATACGTAGAGACCCAAACGGAGTTCCATACGCAGAGACCCAAACAGCATTCCATACGTAGAGACCCAAACGGAGTTCCATATGTAAAGACCCAAACAGCATTCCATACGCAGAGACCCAAACAGAGTTCCATATGTAAAGACCAAAATGGAGTTCCATACGCAGAGACCCAAACGGAGTTCAATACGTAAAGACCCAAAAAGCATTCCATACGCAGAGACCCAAACGGAGTTCCATACGCAGAGACCCAAACGGAGTTCCGTACGTAAATACCCAAACGGAGTTCCATACGCAGAGACCCAAACAGAGTTCCATACGCAGAGACCCAAACGGAGTTCCATACGTAAAGACCCAAACGGCGTTCCATACGGAAAGACCCAAACGGAGTTCCATACGTAAAGACCCAAACGGAGTTCCATACGTAGAGACCCAAACAGCATTCCATACGCAGAGACCCAAACGGAGTTCCATACGCAGAGACCCAAACGGAGTTCCGTACGTAAATACCCAAACGGAGTTCCATACGCAGAGACCCAAACAGAGTTCCATACGCAGAGACCCAAACGGTGTTCCATACGCAGAGACCCAAACAGAGTTCCATAGGTAAAGACCCAAACGGAGTTCCATACGCAGAGACCCAAACGGAGTTCCATACGTAAAGACCCAAAAGGCATTCCATACGCAGAGACCCAAACGGCTTTCCATACGCAGAGACCCAAACGGAGTTCCATACGTAAAGACCCAAACAGCATTCCATACGCAGAGACCCAAACGGAGTTCCATGCGTAAAGACCCAAACGGAGTTCCATACGTAAAGACCCAAACGGAGTTCCATACGTAAAGACCCAAACAGCATTCCATACGTAAAGACCAAAACGGAGTTCCATCCGCAGAGACCCAAACGGAGTTCCATACGTAAAGACCCAAACGGAGTTCCATACGTAAAGACCCAAACGGAGTTCCATACGCAGAGACCCAAACGGAGTTCCATACGTAAAGACCCAAACGGAGTTCCATACGCAGAGACCCAAACGGAGTTCCATACGTAGAGACCCAAACAGAGTTCCATACGCAGAGACCCAAACGGAGTTCCATACGTAAAGACCCAAACGGAGTTCCATACGCAGAGACCCAAACTAAGTTCCATACGCAGAGACCCAAACGAAGTTCCATACGCAGAGACCCAAACGAAGTTCCATACGCAGAGACCCAAACAGCATTCCATACGCAGAGACCAAAACAGCATTCCATATGCAGAGACCCAAACGGAGTTCCATATGCAGAGACCCAAACGAAGTTCCATACGCAGAGACCCAAACAGCATTCCATACGCAGAGACCCAAACAGCATTCCATACGCAGAGACCCAAACGGAGTTCCATATGCAGAGACCCAAACGGAGTTCCATACGTAAAGACCCAAACAGAGTTCCATATGCAGAGACCCAAACGGAGTTCCATACGTAAAGACCCAAACGGAGTTCCATACGCAGAGACCCAAACAGCATTCCATACGCAGAGACCCAAACGGAGTTCCATACGCAGAGACCCAAACGGAGTTCCATAGGCAGAGACCCAAACGGAGTTCCATGCGTAAAGACCCAAACGGAGTTCCATACGTAAAGACCCAAACAGCATTCCAAACGCAGAGACCCAAACAGCATTCCATACGTAGAGACCCAAACGGAGTTCCATACGCAGAGACCCAAACAGCATTCCATACGCAGAGACCCAAACAGCATTCCATATGTAAAGACCCAAACGGAGTTCCATACGCAGAGACCCAAACGGAGTTCCATATGTAAAGACCCAAACGGAGTTCCATACGCAGAGACCCAAACGGAGTTCAATACGTAAAGACCCAAACAGCGTTCCATACGCAGAGACCCAAACTGAGTTCCATACGTAAAGACCCAAACGGAGTTCCATACGGAAAGACCCAAACGGAGTTCCATACGGAAAGACCCAAACGGAGTTCCATACGTAAAGACCCAAACGGAGTTCCATACATAGAGACCCAAACAGCATTCCATACGCAGAGACCCAAACAGCATTCCATACGCAGAGACCCAAACAGCATTCCATACGCAGAGACCCAAACGGAGTTCCGTACGTAAAGACCCAAACGGAGTTCCATACGCAGAGACCCAAACAGAGTTCCATACGCAGAGACCCAAACGGCGTTCCATACGCAGAGACCCAAACAGAGTTCCATACGTAAAGACCCAAACGGAGTTCCATACGCAGAGACCCAAACGGAGTTCCATACGTAAAGACCCAAACGGCATTCCATACGCAGAGACCCAAACGGCTTTCCATACGCAGAGACCATAACGGAGTTCCATGCATAAAGACCCAAACAGCATTCCATACGCAGAGACCCAAACGGAGTTCCATGCGTAAAGACCCAAACGGAGTTCCATACGTAAAGACCCAAACAGCATTCCATACGCAGAGACCCAAACGGAGTTCCATACGTAAAGACCCAAACGGAGTTCCATACGTAAAGACCCAAACAGCATTCCATACGTAAAGACCCTAACGGAGTTCCATACGTAAAGACCCAAACGGAGTTCCATACGTAAAGACCCAAACGGAGTTCCGTACGTAAAGACCCAAACAGCATTCCATACGTAGAGACCCAAACGGAGTTCCATACGCAGAGACCCAAACAGCATTCCATACGTAGAGAACCAAACGGAGTTCCATACGCAGAGACCCAAACAGCATTCCATACGTAGAGACCCAAACGGAGTTCCATATGTAAAGACCCAAACAGCATTCCATACGCAGAGACCCAAACGGAGTTCCATATGTAAAGACCAAAACGGAGTTCCATACGCAGAGACCCAAACAGCATTCCATACGTAGAGACCCAAACGGAGTTCCATATGTAAAGACCCAAACAGCATTCCATACGCAGAGACCCAAACGGAGTTCCATATGTAAAGACCCAAACAGCATTCCATACGTAAAGACCCAAACGGAGTTCCATACGGAAAGACCCAAACGGAGTTCCATACGTAAAGACCCAAACGGAGTTCCATACGTAGAGAACCAAACAGCATTCCATACGCAGAGACCCAAACAGCATTCCATACGCAGGGACCCAAACGGAGTTCCATACGCAGAGACCCAAACGGAGTTCCGTACGTAAAGACCCAAACGGAGTTCCATACGCAGAGACCCAAACAGAGTTCCATACGCAGAGACCCAAACGGCGTTCCATACGCAGAGACCCAAACAGAGTTCCATACGTAAAGACCCAAACGGAGTTCCATACGCAGAGACCCAAACGGAGTTCCATACGTAAAGACCCAAACGGCATTCCATACGCAGAGACCCAAACGGCTTTCCATACGCAGAGACCATAACGGAGTTCCATGCGTAAAGACCCAAACAGCATTCCATACGCAGAGACCCAAACGGAGTTCCATGCGTAAAGACCCAAACGGAGTTCCATACGTAAAGACCCAAACAGCATTCCATACGCAGAGACCCAAACGGAGTTCCATACGTAAAGACCCAAACGGAGTTCCATACGTAAAGACCCAAACAGCATTCCATACGTAAAGACCCTAACGGAGTTCCATACGTAAAGACCCAAACGGAGTTCCATACGTAAAGACCCAAACGGAGTTCCGTACGTAAAGACCCAAACAGCATTCCATACGTAGAGACCCAAACGGAGTTCCATACGCAGAGACCCAAACAGCATTCCATACGTAGAGAACCAAACGGAGTTCCATACGCAGAGACCCAAACAGCATTCCATACGTAGAGACCCAAACGGAGTTCCATATGTAAAGACCCAAACAGCATTCCATACGCAGAGACCCAAACGGAGTTCCATATGTAAAGACCAAAACGGAGTTCCATACGCAGAGACCCAAACGGAGTTCAATACGTAAAGACCCAAACGGAGTTCCATACGGAAAGACCCAAACGGAGTTCCATACGTAAAGACCCAAACGAAGTTCCATACGTAGAGACCCAAACAGCATTCCATACGCAGAGACCCAAACAGCATTCCATACGCAGAGACCCAAACAGAGTTCCATACGCAGAGACCCAAACAAAGTTCCATACGCAGAGACCCAAACAGCATTCCATACGCAGAGACCCAAACAGCATTCCATACGCAGAGACCCAAACAGAGTTCCATACGCAGAGACCATAACGGAGTTCCATACGTAAAGACCCAAACAGCATTCCATACGCAGAGACCCAAACGGAGTTCCATGCGTAAAGACCCAAACGGAGTTCCATACGTAAAGACCCAAACAGCATTCCATACGCAGAGACCCAAACGGAGTTCCATACGTAAAGACCCAAACGGAGTTCCATACGTAAAGACCCAAACAGCATTCCATACGTAAAGACCCTAACGGAGTTCCATACGTAAAGACCCAAACGGAGTTCCATACGTAAAGACCCAAACGGAGTTCTGAACGTAAAGACCCAAACAGCATTCCATACGTAGAGACCCAAACGGAGTTCCATACGCAGAGACCCAAACAGCATTCCATACGCAGAGACCCAAACGGAGTTCCATACGCAGAGACCCAAACAGCATTCCATACGTAGAGACCCAAACGGAGTTCCATATGTAAAGACCCAAACAGCATTCCATACGCAGAGACCCAAACAGCATTCCATACGCAGGGACCCAAACAGAGTTCCATACGCAGAGACCCAAACGGCGTTCCATACGTAAAAACCCAAACGGAGTTCCATACGCAGAGACCCAAACGGAGTTCCATGCGTAAAGACCCAAACGGAGTTCCATACGTAAAGACCCAAACAGCATTCCATACGCAGAGACCCAAACGGAGTTCCATACGTAAAGACCCAAACGGAGTTCCATACGTAAAGACCCAAACAGCATTCCATACGTAAAGACCCTAACGGAGTTCCATACGTAAAGAACCAAACGGAGTTCCATACGTAAAGACCCAAACGGAGTTCCGAACGTAAAGACCCAAACAGCATTCCATACGTAGAGACCCAAACGGAGTTCCATACGCAGAGACCCAAACAGCATTCCATACGTAGAGACCCAAACGGAGTTCCATACGCAGAGACCCAAACAGCATTCCATACGTAGAGACCCAAACGGAGTTCCATATGTAAAGACCCAAACAGCATTCCATACGCAGAGACCCAAACAGAGTTCCATATGTAAAGACCAAAATGGAGTTCCATACGCAGAGACCCAAACGGAGTTCAATACGTAAAGACCCAAAAAGCATTCCATACGCAGAGACCCAAACGGAGTTCCATACGCAGAGACCCAAACGGAGTTCCGTACGTAAATACCCAAACGGAGTTCCATACGCAGAGACCCAAACAGAGTTCCATACGCAGAGACCCAAACGGAGTTCCATACGTAAAGACCCAAACGGAGTTCCATACGGAAAGACCCAAACGGAGTTCCATACGTAAAGACCCAAACGGAGTTCCATACGTAAAGACCCAAACAGCATTCCATACGCAGAGACCCAAACGGAGTTCCATGCGTAAAGACCCAAACGGAGTTCCATACGTAAAGACCCAAACAGCATTCCATACGCAGAGACCCAAACGGAGTTCCATACGTAAAGACCCAAACGGAGTTCCATACGTAAAGACCCAAACAGCATTCCATACGTAAAGACCCTAACGGAGTTCCATACGTAAAGACCCAAACGGAGTTCCATACGTAAAGACCCAAACGGAGTTCTGAACGTAAAGACCCAAACAGCATTCCATACGTAGAGACCCAAACGGAGTTCCATACGCAGAGACCCAAACAGCATTCCATACGCAGAGACCCAAACGGAGTTCCATACGCAGAGACCCAAACAGCATTCCATACGTAGAGACCCAAACGGAGTTCCATATGTAAAGACCCAAACAGCATTCCATACGCAGAGACCCAAACAGCATTCCATACGCAGGGACCCAAACAGAGTTCCATACGCAGAGACCCAAACGGCGTTCCATACGTAAAAACCCAAACGGAGTTCCATACGCAGAGACCCAAACGGAGTTCCATGCGTAAAGACCCAAACGGAGTTCCATACGTAAAGACCCAAACAGCATTCCATACGCAGAGACCCAAACGGAGTTCCATACGTAAAGACCCAAACGGAGTTCCATACGTAAAGACCCAAACAGCATTCCATACGTAAAGACCCTAACGGAGTTCCATACGTAAAGAACCAAACGGAGTTCCATACGTAAAGACCCAAACGGAGTTCCGAACGTAAAGACCCAAACAGCATTCCATACGTAGAGACCCAAACGGAGTTCCATACGCAAAGACCCAAACAGCATTCCATACGTAGAGACCCAAACGGAGTTCCATACGCAGAGACCCAAACAGCATTCCATACGTAGAGACCCAAACGGAGTTCCATATGTAAAGACCCAAACAGCATTCCATACGCAGAGACCCAAACAGAGTTCCATATGTAAAGACCAAAATGGAGTTCCATACGCAGAGACCCAAACGGAGTTCAATACGTAAAGACCCAAAAAGCATTCCATACGCAGAGACCCAAACGGAGTTCCATACGCAGAGACCCAAACGGAGTTCCGTACGTAAATACCCAAACGGAGTTCCATACGCAGAGACCCAAACAGAGTTCCATACGCAGAGACCCAAACGGAGTTCCATACGTAAAGACCCAAACGGAGTTCCATACGGAAAGACCCAAACGGAGTTCCATACGTAAAGACCCAAACGGAGTTCCATACGTAGAGACCCAAACAGCATTCCATACGCAGAGACCCAAACGGAGTTCCATACGCAGAGACCCAAACGGAGTTCCGTACGTAAATACCCAAACGGAGTTCCATACGCAGAGACCCAAACAGAGTTCCATACGCAGAGACCCAAACGGCGTTCCATACGCAGAGACCCAAACAGAGTTCCATAGGTAAAGACCCAAACGGAGTTCCATACGCAGAGACCCAAACGGAGTTCCATACGTAAAGACCCAAAAGGCATTCCATACGCAGAGACCCAAACGGCTTTCCATACGCAGAGACCCAAACGGAGTTCCATACGTAAAGACCCAAACAGCATTCCATACGCAGAGACCCAAACGGAGTTCCATGCGTAAAGACCCAAACGGAGTTCCATACGTAAAGACCCAAACGGAGTTCCATACGTAAAGACCCAAACAGCATTCCATACGTAAAGACCAAAACGGAGTTCCATCCGCAGAGACCCAAACGGAGTTCCATACGTAAAGACCCAAACGGAGTTCCATACGTAAAGACCCAAACGGAGTTCCATACGCAGAGACCCAAACGGAGTTCCATACGTAAAGACCCAAACGGAGTTCCATACGCAGAGACCCAAACGGAGTTCCATACGTAGAGACCCAAACAGAGTTCCATACGCAGAGACCCAAACGGAGTTCCATACGTAAAGACCCAAACGGAGTTCCATACGCAGAGACCCAAACTAAGTTCCATACGCAGAGACCCAAACGAAGTTCCATACGCAGAGACCCAAACGAAGTTCCATACGCAGAGACCCAAACAGCATTCCATACGCAGAGACCAAAACAGCATTCCATATGCAGAGACCCAAACGGAGTTCCATATGCAGAGACCCAAACGAAGTTCCATACGCAGAGACCCAAACAGCATTCCATACGCAGAGACCCAAACAGCATTCCATACGCAGAGACCCAAACGGAGTTCCATATGCAGAGACCCAAACGGAGTTCCATACGTAAAGACCCAAACAGAGTTCCATATGCAGAGACCCAAACGGAGTTCCATACGTAAAGACCCAAACGGAGTTCCATACGTAAAGACCCAAACAGAGTTCTATACGCAGAGACCCAAACAGAGTTCCATACGTAAAGACCCAAACGGAAAGACCCAAACAGCATTCCATACGTAAAGACCCAAACGGAGTTCCATACGTAAAGACCCAAACGGAGTTCCATACGTAAAGACCCAAACAGAGTTCCATACGTAGAGACCCAAACAGAGTTCCATACGCAGAGACCCAAACGGCGTTCCATACGCAGAGACCCAAACAGAGTTCCATAGGTAAAGACCCAAACGGAGTTCCATACGCAGAGACCCAAACGGAGTTCCATACGTAAAGACCCAAAAGGCATTCCATACGCAGAGACCCAAACGGCTTTCCATACGCAGAGACCCAAACGGAGTTCCATACGTAAAGACCCAAACAGCATTCCATACGCAGAGACCCAAACGGAGTTCCATGCGTAAAGACCCAAACGGAGTTCCATACGTAAAGACCCAAACGGAGTTCCATACGTAAAGACCCAAACAGCATTCCATACGTAAAGACCAAAACGGAGTTCCATCCGCAGAGACCCAAACGGAGTTCCATACGTAAAGACCCAAACGGAGTTCCATACGTAAAGACCCAAACGGAGTTCCATACGTAAAGACCCAAACGGAGTTCCATACGCAGAGACCCAAACGGAGTTCCATACGTAGAGACCCAAACAGAGTTCCATACGCAGAGACCCAAACGGAGTTCCATACGTAAAGACCCAAACGGAGTTCCATACGCAGAGACCCAAACTAAGTTCCATACGCAGAGACCCAAACGAAGTTCCATACGCAGAGACCCAAACGAAGTTCCATACGCAGAGACCCAAACAGCATTCCATACGCAGAGACCAAAACAGCATTCCATATGCAGAGACCCAAACGGAGTTCCATATGCAGAGACCCAAACGAAGTTCCATACGCAGAGACCCAAACAGCATTCCATACGCAGAGACCCAAACAGCATTCCATACGCAGAGACCCAAACGGAGTTCCATATGCAGAGACCCAAACGGAGTTCCATACGTAAAGACCCAAACAGAGTTCCATATGCAGAGACCCAAACGGAGTTCCATACGTAAAGACCCAAACGGAGTTCCATACGTAAAGACCCAAACAGAGTTCTATACGCAGAGACCCAAACAGAGTTCCATACGTAAAGACCCAAACGGAAAGACCCAAACAGCATTCCATACGTAAAGACCCAAACGGAGTTCCATACGTAAAGACCCAAACGGAGTTCCATACGTAAAGACCCAAACAGAGTTCCATACGTAGAGACCCAAACAGAGTTCCATACGCAGAGACCCAAACAGAGTTCCATACGTAAAGACCCAAACGGAGTTCCATACGCAGAGACCCAAACAGCATTCCATACGTAAAGACCCAAACGGAGTTCCATACGTAAAGACCCAAATGGAGTTCCATACTCAGATACCCAAACAGAGTTCCATACGTAAAGACCCAAACGGAGTTCCATATGTATAGACCCAAACGGAGTTCCATACGCAGAGACCCAAACGGAGTTCCATACGTAAAGACCCAAACGGAGTTCCATATGTATAGACCCAAACGGAGTTCCATACGCAGAGACCCAAACGGAGTTCCATACGTAAAGACCCAAAAGGCATTCCATACGCAGAGACCCAAACGGCTTTCCATACGTAAAGACCCTAACGGAGTTCCATACGTAAAGAACCAAACGGAGTTCCATACGTAAAGACCCAAACGGAGTTCCGAACGTAAAGACCCAAACAGCATTCCATACGTAGAGACCCAAACGGAGTTCCATACGCAGAGACCCAAACAGAGTTCCATAGGTAAAGACCCAAACGGAGTTCCATACGCAGAGACCCAAACGGAGTTCCATACGTAAAGACCCAAAAGGCATTCCATACGCAGAGACCCAAACGGCTTTCCATACGCAGAGACCCAAACGGAGTTCCATACGTAAAGACCCAAACAGCATTCCATACGCAGAGACCCAAACGGAGTTCCATGCGTAAAGACCCAAACGGAGTTCCATACGTAAAGACCCAAACGGAGTTCCATACGTAAAGACCCAAACAGCATTCCATACGTAAAGACCAAAACGGAGTTCCATCCGCAGAGACCCAAACGGAGTTCCATACGTAAAGACCCAAACGGAGTTCCATACGTAAAGACCCAAACGGAGTTCCATACGCAGAGACCCAAACGGAGTTCCATACGTAAAGACCCAAACGGAGTTCCATACGCAGAGACCCAAACGGAGTTCCATACGTAGAGACCCAAACAGAGTTCCATACGCAGAGACCCAAACGGAGTTCCATACGTAAAGACCCAAACGGAGTTCCATACGCAGAGACCCAAACTAAGTTCCATACGCAGAGACCCAAACGAAGTTCCATACGCAGAGACCCAAACGAAGTTCCATACGCAGAGACCCAAACAGCATTCCATACGCAGAGACCAAAACAGCATTCCATATGCAGAGACCCAAACGGAGTTCCATATGCAGAGACCCAAACGAAGTTCCATACGCAGAGACCCAAACAGCATTCCATACGCAGAGACCCAAACAGCATTCCATACGCAGAGACCCAAACGGAGTTCCATATGCAGAGACCCAAACGGAGTTCCATACGTAAAGACCCAAACAGAGTTCCATATGCAGAGACCCAAACGGAGTTCCATACGTAAAGACCCAAACGGAGTTCCATACGTAAAGACCCAAACAGAGTTCTATACGCAGAGACCCAAACAGAGTTCCATACGTAAAGACCCAAACGGAATTCCATACGTAAAGACCCAAACAGCATTCCATACGTAAAGACCCAAACGGAGTTCCATACGTAAAGACCCAAACGGAGTTCCATACGTAAAGACCCAAACAGAGTTCCATACGTAGAGACCCAAACAGAGTTCCATACGCAGAGACCCAAACAGAGTTCCATACGTAAAGACCCAAACGGAGTTCCATACGCAGAGACCCAAACAGCATTCCATACGTAAAGACCCAAACGGAGTTCCATACGTAAAGACCCAAACGGAGTTCCATACTCAGATACCCAAACAGAGTTCCATACGTAAAGACCCAAACGGAGTTCCATATGTATAGACCCAAACGGAGTTCCATACGCAGAGACCCAAACGGAGTTCCATACGTAAAGACCCAAACGGAGTTCCATATGTATAGACCCAAACGGAGTTCCATACGCAGAGACCCAAACGGAGTTCCATACGTAAAGACCCAAAAGGCATTCCATACGCAGAGACCCAAACGGCTTTCCATACGTAAAGACCCTAACGGAGTTCCATACGTAAAGAACCAAACGGAGTTCCATACGTAAAGACCCAAACGGAGTTCCGAACGTAAAGACCCAAACAGCATTCCATACGTAGAGACCCAAACGGAGTTCCATACGCAGAGACCCAAACAGAGTTCCATAGGTAAAGACCCAAACGGAGTTCCATACGCAGAGACCCAAACAGCATTCCATACGTAGAGACCCAAACGGAGTTCCATATGTAAAGACCCAAACAGCATTCCATACGCAGAGACCCAAACAGAGTTCCATATGTAAAGACCAAAATGGAGTTCCATACGCAGAGACCCAAACGGAGTTCAATACGTAAAGACCCAAAAAGCATTCCATACGCAGAGACCCAAACGGAGTTCCATACGCAGAGACCCAAACGGAGTTCCGTACGTAAATACCCAAACGGAGTTCCATACGCAGAGACCCAAACAGAGTTCCATACGCAGAGACCCAAACGGAGTTCCATACGTAAAGACCCAAACGGAGTTCCATACGGAAAGACCCAAACGGAGTTCCATACGGAAAGACCCAAACGGAGTTCCATACGTAAAGACCCAAACAGCATTCCATACGCAGAGACCCAAACGGAGTTCCATACGCAGAGACCCAAACGGAGTTCCGTACGTAAATACCCAAACGGAGTTCCATACGCAGAGACCCAAACAGAGTTCCATACGCAGAGACCAAAACGGCGTTCCATACGCAGAGACCCAAACAGAGTTCCATAGGTAAAGACCCAAACGGAGTTCCATACGCAGAGACCCAAACGGAGTTCCATACGTAAAGACCCAAAAGGCATTCCATACGCAGAGACCCAAACGGCTTTCCATACGCAGAGACCCAAACGGAGTTCCATACGTAAAGACCCAAACAGCATTCCATACGCAGAGACCCAAACGGAGTTCCATGCGTAAAGACCCAAACGGAGTTCCATACGTAAAGACCCAAACAGCATTCCATACGTAAAGACCAAAACGGAGTTCCATCCGCAGAGACCCAAACGGAGTTCCATACGTAAAGACCCAAACGGAGTTCCATACGTAAAGACCCAAACGGAGTTCCATACGCAGAGACCCAAACGGAGTTCCATACGTAAAGACCCAAACGGAGTTCCATACGCAGAGACCCAAACGGAGTTCCATACGTAGAGACCCAAACAGAGTTCCATACGCAGAGACCCAAACGGAGTTCCATACGTAAAGACCCAAACGGAGTTCCATACGCAGAGACCCAAACTAAGTTCCATACGCAGAGACCCAAACGAAGTTCCATATGCAGAGACCCAAACGAAGTTCCATACGCAGAGACCCAAACAGCATTCCATACGCAGAGACCAAAACAGCATTCCATATGCAGAGACCCAAACGGAGTTCCATATGCAGAGACCCAAACGAAGTTCCATACGCAGAGACCCAAACAGCATTCCATACGCAGAGACCCAAACAGCATTCCATACGCAGAGACCCAAACGGAGTTCCATATGCAGAGACCCAAACGGAGTTCCATACGTAAAGACCCAAACAGAGTTCCATATGCAGAGACCCAAACGGAGTTCCATACGTAAAGACCCAAACGGAGTTCCATACGTAAAGACCCAAACAGAGTTCTATACGCAGAGACCCAAACAGAGTTCCATACGTGAAGACCCAAACGGAATTCCATACGTAAAGACCCAAACAGCATTCCATACGTAAAGACCCAAACGGAGTTCCATACGTAAAGACCCAAACGGAGTTCCATACGTAAAGACCCAAACAGAGTTCCATACGTAGAGACCCAAACAGAGTTCCATACGCAGAGACCCAAACGGAGTTCCATACGTAAAGACCCAAACGGAGTTCCATACGCAGAGACCCAAACAGCATTCCATACGTAAAGACCCAAACGGAGTTCCATACGTAAAGACCCAAACGGAGTTCCATACTCAGATACCCAAACAGAGTTCCATACGTAAAGACCCAAACGGAGTTCCATATGTATAGACCCAAACGGAGTTCCATACGCAGAGACCCAAACGGAGTTCCATACGTAAAGACCCAAACGGAGTTCCATATGTATAGACCCAAACGGAGTTCCATACGCAGAGACCCAAACGGAGTTCCATACGTAAAGACCCAAAAGGCATTCCATACGCAGAGACCCAAACAGAGTTCCATACGCAGAGACCCAAACGGAGTTCCATACGTAAAGACCCAAACGGAGTTCCATACGGAAAGACCCAAACGGAGTTCCATACGTAAAGACCCAAACGGAGTTCCATACGTAGAGACCCAAACAGCATTCCATACGCAGAGACCCAAACGGAGTTCCATACGCAGAGACCCAAACGGAGTTCCGTACGTAAATACCCAAACGGAGTTCCATACGCAGAGACCCAAACAGAGTTCCATACGCAGAGACCCAAACGGCGTTCCATACGCAGAGACCCAAACAGAGTTCCATAGGTAAAGACCCAAACGGAGTTCCATACGCAGAGACCCAAACGGAGTTCCATACGTAAAGACCCAAAAGGCATTCCATACGCAGAGACCCAAACGGCTTTCCATACGCAGAGACCCAAACGGAGTTCCATACGTAAAGACCCAAACAGCATTCCATACGCAGAGACCCAAACGGAGTTCCATGCGTAAAGACCCAAACGGAGTTCCATACGTAAAGACCCAAACAGCATTCCATACGTAAAGACCAAAACGGAGTTCCATCCGCAGAGACCCAAACGGAGTTCCATACGTAAAGACCCAAACGGAGTTCCATACGTAAAGACCCAAACGGAGTTCCATACGCAGAGACCCAAACGGAGTTCCATACGTAAAGACCCAAACGGAGTTCCATACGCAGAGACCCAAACGGAGTTCCATACGTAGAGACCCAAACAGAGTTCTATACGCAGAGACCCAAACAGAGTTCCATACGTAAAGACCCAAACGGAATTCCATACGTAAAGACCCAAACAGCATTCCATACGTAAAGACCCAAACGGAGTTCCATACGTAAAGACCCAAACGGAGTTCCATACGTAAAGACCCAAACAGAGTTCCATACGTAGAGACCCAAACAGAGTTCCATACGCAGAGACCCAAACGGAGTTCCATACGTAAAGACCCAAACGGAGTTCCATACGCAGAGACCCAAACAGCATTCCATACGTAAAGACCCAAACGGAGTTCCATACGTAAAGACCCAAACGGAGTTCCATACTCAGATACCCAAACAGAGTTCCATACGTAAAGACCCAAACGGAGTTCCATATGTATAGACCCAAACGGAGTTCCATACGCAGAGACCCAAACGGAGTTCCATACGTAAAGACCCAAACGGAGTTCCATATGTATAGACCCAAACGGAGTTCCATACGCAGAGACCCAAACGGAGTTCCATACGTAAAGACCCAAAAGGCATTCCATACGCAGAGACCCAAACAGAGTTCCATACGCAGAGACCCAAACGGAGTTCCATACGTAAAGACCCAAACGGAGTTCCATACGGAAAGACCCAAACGGAGTTCCATACGTAAAGACCCAAACGGAGTTCCATACGTAGAGACCCAAACAGCATTCCATACGCAGAGACCCAAACGGAGTTCCATACGCAGAGACCCAAACGGAGTTCCATACGGAAAGACCCAAACGGAGTTCCATACGGAAAGACCCAAACGGAGTTCCATACGTAAAGACCCAAACAGCATTCCATACGCAGAGACCCAAACGGAGTTCCATACGCAGAGACCCAAACGGAGTTCCGTACGTAAATACCCAAACGGAGTTCCATACGCAGAGACCCAAACAGAGTTCCATACGCAGAGACCAAAACGGCGTTCCATACGCAGAGACCCAAACAGAGTTCCATAGGTAAAGACCCAAACGGAGTTCCATACGCAGAGACCCAAACGGAGTTCCATACGTAAAGACCCAAAAGGCATTCCATACGCAGAGACCCAAACGGCTTTCCATACGCAGAGACCCAAACGGAGTTCCATACGTAAAGACCCAAACAGCATTCCATACGCAGAGACCCAAACGGAGTTCCATGCGTAAAGACCCAAACGGAGTTCCATACGTAAAGACCCAAACAGCATTCCATACGTAAAGACCAAAACGGAGTTCCATCCGCAGAGACCCAAACGGAGTTCCATACGTAAAGACCCAAACGGAGTTCCATACGTAAAGACCCAAACGGAGTTCCATACGCAGAGACCCAAACGGAGTTCCATACGTAAAGACCCAAACGGAGTTCCATACGCAGAGACCCAAACGGACTTCCATACGTAGAGACCCAAACAGAGTTCCATACGCAGAGACCCAAACGGAGTTCCATACGTAAAGACCCAAACGGAGTTCCATACGCAGAGACCCAAACTAAGTTCCATACGCAGAGACCCAAACGAAGTTCCATATGCAGAGACCCAAACGAAGTTCCATACGCAGAGACCCAAACAGCATTCCATACGCAGAGACCAAAACAGCATTCCATATGCAGAGACCCAAACGGAGTTCCATATGCAGAGACCCAAACGAAGTTCCATACGCAGAGACCCAAACAGCATTCCATACGCAGAGACCCAAACAGCATTCCATACGCAGAGACCCAAACGGAGTTCCATATGCAGAGACCCAAACGGAGTTCCATACGTAAAGACCCAAACAGAGTTCCATATGCAGAGACCCAAACGGAGTTCCATACGTAAAGACCCAAACGGAGTTCCATACGTAAAGACCCAAACAGAGTTCTATACGCAGAGACCCAAACAGAGTTCCATACGTGAAGACCCAAACGGAATTCCATACGTAAAGACCCAAACAGCATTCCATACGTAAAGACCCAAACGGAGTTCCATACGTAAAGACCCAAACGGAGTTCCATACGTAAAGACCCAAACAGAGTTCCATACGTAGAGACCCAAACAGAGTTCCATACGCAGAGACCCAAACGGAGTTCCATACGTAAAGACCCAAACGGAGTTCCATACGCAGAGACCCAAACAGCATTCCATACGTAAAGACCCAAACGGAGTTCCATACGTAAAGACCCAAACGGAGTTCCATACTCAGATACCCAAACAGAGTTCCATACGTAAAGACCCAAACGGAGTTCCATATGTATAGACCCAAACGGAGTTCCATACGCAGAGACCCAAACGGAGTTCCATACGTAAAGACCCAAACGGAGTTCCATATGTATAGACCCAAACGGAGTTCCATACGCAGAGACCCAAACGGAGTTCCATACGTAAAGACCCAAAAGGCATTCCATACGCAGAGACCCAAACAGAGTTCCATACGCAGAGACCCAAACGGAGTTCCATACGTAAAGACCCAAACGGAGTTCCATACGGAAAGACCCAAACGGAGTTCCATACGTAAAGACCCAAACGGAGTTCCATACGTAGAGACCCAAACAGCATTCCATACGCAGAGACCCAAACGGAGTTCCATACGCAGAGACCCAAACGGAGTTCCGTACGTAAATACCCAAACGGAGTTCCATACGCAGAGACCCAAACAGAGTTCCATACGCAGAGACCCAAACGGCGTTCCATACGCAGAGACCCAAACAGAGTTCCATAGGTAAAGACCCAAACGGAGTTCCATACGCAGAGACCCAAACGGAGTTCCATACGTAAAGACCCAAAAGGCATTCCATACGCAGAGACCCAAACGGCTTTCCATACGCAGAGACCCAAACGGAGTTCCATACGTAAAGACCCAAACAGCATTCCATACGCAGAGACCCAAACGGAGTTCCATGCGTAAAGACCCAAACGGAGTTCCATACGTAAAGACCCAAACAGCATTCCATACGTAAAGACCAAAACGGAGTTCCATCCGCAGAGACCCAAACGGAGTTCCATACGTAAAGACCCAAACGGAGTTCCATACGTAAAGACCCAAACGGAGTTCCATACGCAGAGACCCAAACGGAGTTCCATACGTAAAGACCCAAACGGAGTTCCATACGCAGAGACCCAAACGGACTTCCATACGTAGAGACCCAAACAGAGTTCCATACGCAGAGACCCAAACGGAGTTCCATACGTAAAGACCCAAACGGAGTTCCATACGCAGAGACCCAAACTAAGTTCCATACGCAGAGACCCAAACGAAGTTCCATATGCAGAGACCCAAACGAAGTTCCATACGCAGAGACCCAAACAGCATTCCATACGCAGAGACCAAAACAGCATTCCATATGCAGAGACCCAAACGGAGTTCCATATGCAGAGACCCAAACGAAGTTCCATACGCAGAGACCCAAACAGCATTCCATACGCAGAGACCCAAACAGCATTCCATACGCAGAGACCCAAACGGAGTTCCATATGCAGAGACCCAAACGGAGTTCCATACGTAAAGACCCAAACAGAGTTCCATATGCAGAGACCCAAACGGAGTTCCATACGTAAAGACCCAAACGGAGTTCCATACGTAAAGACCCAAACAGAGTTCTATACGCAGAGACCCAAACAGAGTTCCATACGTGAAGACCCAAACGGAATTCCATACGTAAAGACCCAAACAGCATTCCATACGTAAAGACCCAAACGGAGTTCCATACGTAAAGACCCAAACGGAGTTCCATACGTAAAGACCCAAACAGAGTTCCATACGTAGAGACCCAAACAGAGTTCCATACGCAGAGACCCAAACGGAGTTCCATACGTAAAGACCCAAACGGAGTTCCATACGCAGAGACCCAAACAGCATTCCATACGTAAAGACCCAAACGGAGTTCCATACGTAAAGACCCAAACGGAGTTCCATACTCAGATACCCAAACAGAGTTCCATACGTAAAGACCCAAACGGAGTTCCATATGTATAGACCCAAACGGAGTTCCATACGCAGAGACCCAAACGGAGTTCCATACGTAAAGACCCAAACGGAGTTCCATATGTATAGACCCAAACGGAGTTCCATACGCAGAGACCCAAACGGAGTTCCATACGTAAAGACCCAAAAGGCATTCCATACGCAGAGACCCAAACAGAGTTCCATACGCAGAGACCCAAACGGAGTTCCATACGTAAAGACCCAAACGGAGTTCCATACGGAAAGACCCAAACGGAGTTCCATACGTAAAGACCCAAACGGAGTTCCATACGTAGAGACCCAAACAGCATTCCATACGCAGAGACCCAAACGGAGTTCCATACGCAGAGACCCAAACGGAGTTCCGTACGTAAATACCCAAACGGAGTTCCATACGCAGAGACCCAAACAGAGTTCCATACGCAGAGACCCAAACGGCGTTCCATACGCAGAGACCCAAACAGAGTTCCATAGGTAAAGACCCAAACGGAGTTCCATACGCAGAGACCCAAACGGAGTTCCATACGTAAAGACCCAAAAGGCATTCCATACGCAGAGACCCAAACGGCTTTCCATACGCAGAGACCCAAACGGAGTTCCATACGTAAAGACCCAAACAGCATTCCATACGCAGAGACCCAAACGGAGTTCCATGCGTAAAGACCCAAACGGAGTTCCATACGTAAAGACCCAAACAGCATTCCATACGTAAAGACCAAAACGGAGTTCCATACGCAGAGACCCAAACAGAGTTCCATAGGTAAAGACCCAAACGGAGTTCCATACGCAGAGACCCAAACAGCATTCCATACGTAGAGACCCAAACGGAGTTCCATATGTAAAGACCCAAACAGCATTCCATACGCAGAGACCCAAACAGAGTTCCATATGTAAAGACCAAAATGGAGTTCCATACGCAGAGACCCAAACGGAGTTCAATACGTAAAGACCCAAAAAGCATTCCATACGCAGAGACCCAAACGGAGTTCCATACGCAGAGACCCAAACGGAGTTCCGTACGTAAATACCCAAACGGAGTTCCATACGCAGAGACCCAAACAGAGTTCCATACGCAGAGACCCAAACGGAGTTCCATACGTAAAGACCCAAACGGAGTTCCATACGGAAAGACCCAAACGGAGTTCCATACGGAAAGACCCAAACGGAGTTCCATACGTAAAGACCCAAACAGCATTCCATACGCAGAGACCCAAACGGAGTTCCATACGCAGAGACCCAAACGGAGTTCCGTACGTAAATACCCAAACGGAGTTCCATACGCAGAGACCCAAACAGAGTTCCATACGCAGAGACCAAAACGGCGTTCCATACGCAGAGACCCAAACAGAGTTCCATAGGTAAAGACCCAAACGGAGTTCCATACGCAGAGACCCAAACGGAGTTCCATACGTAAAGACCCAAAAGGCATTCCATACGCAGAGACCCAAACGGCTTTCCATACGCAGAGACCCAAACGGAGTTCCATACGTAAAGACCCAAACAGCATTCCATACGCAGAGACCCAAACGGAGTTCCATGCGTAAAGACCCAAACGGAGTTCCATACGTAAAGACCCAAACAGCATTCCATACGTAAAGACCAAAACGGAGTTCCATCCGCAGAGACCCAAACGGAGTTCCATACGTAAAGACCCAAACGGAGTTCCATACGTAAAGACCCAAACGGAGTTCCATACGCAGAGACCCAAACGGAGTTCCATACGTAAAGACCCAAACGGAGTTCCATACGCAGAGACCCAAACGGAGTTCCATACGTAGAGACCCAAACAGAGTTCCATACGCAGAGACCCAAACGGAGTTCCATACGTAAAGACCCAAACGGAGTTCCATACGCAGAGACCCAAACTAAGTTCCATACGCAGAGACCCAAACGAAGTTCCATATGCAGAGACCCAAACGAAGTTCCATACGCAGAGACCCAAACAGCATTCCATACGCAGAGACCAAAACAGCATTCCATATGCAGAGACCCAAACGGAGTTCCATATGCAGAGACCCAAACGAAGTTCCATACGCAGAGACCCAAACAGCATTCCATACGCAGAGACCCAAACAGCATTCCATACGCAGAGACCCAAACGGAGTTCCATATGCAGAGACCCAAACGGAGTTCCATACGTAAAGACCCAAACAGAGTTCCATATGCAGAGACCCAAACGGAGTTCCATACGTAAAGACCCAAACGGAGTTCCATACGTAAAGACCCAAACAGAGTTCTATACGCAGAGACCCAAACAGAGTTCCATACGTGAAGACCCAAACGGAATTCCATACGTAAAGACCCAAACAGCATTCCATACGTAAAGACCCAAACGGAGTTCCATACGTAAAGACCCAAACGGAGTTCCATACGTAAAGACCCAAACAGAGTTCCATACGTAGAGACCCAAACAGAGTTCCATACGCAGAGACCCAAACGGAGTTCCATACGTAAAGACCCAAACGGAGTTCCATACGCAGAGACCCAAACAGCATTCCATACGTAAAGACCCAAACGGAGTTCCATACGTAAAGACCCAAACGGAGTTCCATACTCAGATACCCAAACAGAGTTCCATACGTAAAGACCCAAACGGAGTTCCATATGTATAGACCCAAACGGAGTTCCATACGCAGAGACCCAAACGGAGTTCCATACGTAAAGACCCAAACGGAGTTCCATATGTATAGACCCAAACGGAGTTCCATACGCAGAGACCCAAACGGAGTTCCATACGTAAAGACCCAAAAGGCATTCCATACGCAGAGACCCAAACAGAGTTCCATACGCAGAGACCCAAACGGAGTTCCATACGTAAAGACCCAAACGGAGTTCCATACGGAAAGACCCAAACGGAGTTCCATACGTAAAGACCCAAACGGAGTTCCATACGTAGAGACCCAAACAGCATTCCATACGCAGAGACCCAAACGGAGTTCCATACGCAGAGACCCAAACGGAGTTCCGTACGTAAATACCCAAACGGAGTTCCATACGCAGAGACCCAAACAGAGTTCCATACGCAGAGACCCAAACGGCGTTCCATACGCAGAGACCCAAACAGAGTTCCATAGGTAAAGACCCAAACGGAGTTCCATACGCAGAGACCCAAACGGAGTTCCATACGTAAAGACCCAAAAGGCATTCCATACGCAGAGACCCAAACGGCTTTCCATACGCAGAGACCCAAACGGAGTTCCATACGTAAAGACCCAAACAGCATTCCATACGCAGAGACCCAAACGGAGTTCCATGCGTAAAGACCCAAACGGAGTTCCATACGTAAAGACCCAAACAGCATTCCATACGTAAAGACCAAAACGGAGTTCCATCCGCAGAGACCCAAACGGAGTTCCATACGTAAAGACCCAAACGGAGTTCCATACGCAGAGACCCAAACGGAGTTCCATACGTAAAGACCCAAACAGCATTCCATACGTAAAGACCCAAACGGAGTTCCATACGCAGAGACCCAAACGGAGTTCCATACGTAAAGACCCAAACGGAGTTCCATACGCAGAGACCCAAACGGAGTTCCATACGTAGAGACCCAAACAGAGTTCTATACGCAGAGACCCAAACAGAGTTCCATACGTAAAGACCCAAACGGAATTCCATACGTAAAGACCCAAACAGCATTCCATACGTAAAGACCCAAACGGAGTTCCATACGTAAAGACCCAAACGGAGTTCCATACGTAAAGACCCAAACAGAGTTCCATACGTAGAGACCCAAACAGAGTTCCATACGCAGAGACCCAAACGGAGTTCCATACGTAAAGACCCAAACGGAGTTCCATACGCAGAGACCCAAACAGCATTCCATACGTAAAGACCCAAACGGAGTTCCATACGTAAAGACCCAAACGGAGTTCCATACTCAGATACCCAAACAGAGTTCCATACGTAAAGACCCAAACGGAGTTCCATATGTATAGACCCAAACGGAGTTCCATACGCAGAGACCCAAACGGAGTTCCATACGTAAAGACCCAAACGGAGTTCCATATGTATAGACCCAAACGGAGTTCCATACGCAGAGACCCAAACGGAGTTCCATACGTAAAGACCCAAAAGGCATTCCATACGCAGAGACCCAAACAGAGTTCCATACGCAGAGACCCAAACGGAGTTCCATACGTAAAGACCCAAACGGAGTTCCATACGGAAAGACCCAAACGGAGTTCCATACGTAAAGACCCAAACGGAGTTCCATACGTAGAGACCCAAACAGCATTCCATACGCAGAGACCCAAACGGAGTTCCATACGCAGAGACCCAAACGGAGTTCCATACGGAAAGACCCAAACGGAGTTCCATACGGAAAGACCCAAACGGAGTTCCATACGTAAAGACCCAAACAGCATTCCATACGCAGAGACCCAAACGGAGTTCCATACGCAGAGACCCAAACGGAGTTCCGTACGTAAATACCCAAACGGAGTTCCATACGCAGAGACCCAAACAGAGTTCCATACGCAGAGACCAAAACGGCGTTCCATACGCAGAGACCCAAACAGAGTTCCATAGGTAAAGACCCAAACGGAGTTCCATACGCAGAGACCCAAACGGAGTTCCATACGTAAAGACCCAAAAGGCATTCCATACGCAGAGACCCAAACGGCTTTCCATACGCAGAGACCCAAACGGAGTTCCATACGTAAAGACCCAAACAGCATTCCATACGCAGAGACCCAAACGGAGTTCCATGCGTAAAGACCCAAACGGAGTTCCATACGTAAAGACCCAAACAGCATTCCATACGTAAAGACCAAAACGGAGTTCCATCCGCAGAGACCCAAACGGAGTTCCATACGTAAAGACCCAAACGGAGTTCCATACGTAAAGACCCAAACGGAGTTCCATACGCAGAGACCCAAACGGAGTTCCATACGTAAAGACCCAAACGGAGTTCCATACGCAGAGACCCAAACGGAGTTCCATACGTAGAGACCCAAAC
The DNA here is from genome assembly GCF_057628025.1 of Oncorhynchus mykiss. Lineage (NCBI taxonomy): Eukaryota > Metazoa > Chordata > Actinopteri > Salmoniformes > Salmonidae > Oncorhynchus > Oncorhynchus mykiss. Next base: position 948,757 of record NC_143032.1, on the reverse strand, counting down.
AGAGTTCCATACGCAGAGACCCAAACGGAGTTCCATACGTAAAGACCCAAACGGAGTTCCATACGCAGAGACCCAAACTAAGTTCCATACGCAGAGACCCAAACGAAGTTCCATATGCAGAGACCCAAACGAAGTTCCATACGCAGAGACCCAAACAGCATTCCATACGCAGAGACCAAAACAGCATTCCATATGCAGAGACCCAAACGGAGTTCCATATGCAGAGACCCAAACGAAGTTCCATACGCAGAGACCCAAACAGCATTCCATACGCAGAGACCCAAACAGCATTCCATACGCAGAGACCCAAACGGAGTTCCATATGCAGAGACCCAAACGGAGTTCCATACGTAAAGACCCAAACAGAGTTCCATATGCAGAGACCCAAACGGAGTTCCATACGTAAAGACCCAAACGGAGTTCCATACGTAAAGACCCAAACAGAGTTCTATACGCAGAGACCCAAACAGAGTTCCATACGTGAAGACCCAAACGGAATTCCATACGTAAAGACCCAAACAGCATTCCATACGTAAAGACCCAAACGGAGTTCCATACGTAAAGACCCAAACGGAGTTCCATACGTAAAGACCCAAACAGAGTTCCATACGTAGAGACCCAAACAGAGTTCCATACGCAGAGACCCAAACGGAGTTCCATACGTAAAGACCCAAACGGAGTTCCATACGCAGAGACCCAAACAGCATTCCATACGTAAAGACCCAAACGGAGTTCCATACGTAAAGACCCAAACGGAGTTCCATACTCAGATACCCAAACAGAGTTCCATACGTAAAGACCCAAACGGAGTTCCATATGTATAGACCCAAACGGAGTTCCATACGCAGAGACCCAAACGGAGTTCCATACGTAAAGACCCAAACGGAGTTCCATATGTATAGACCCAAACGGAGTTCCATACGCAGAGACCCAAACGGAGTTCCATACGTAAAGACCCAAAAGGCATTCCATACGCAGAGACCCAAACAGAGTTCCATACGCAGAGACCCAAACGGAGTTCCATACGTAAAGACCCAAACGGAGTTCCATACGGAAAGACCCAAACGGAGTTCCATACGTAAAGACCCAAACGGAGTTCCATACGTAGAGACCCAAACAGCATTCCATACGCAGAGACCCAAACGGAGTTCCATACGCAGAGACCCAAACGGAGTTCCGTACGTAAATACCCAAACGGAGTTCCATACGCAGAGACCCAAACAGAGTTCCATACGCAGAGACCCAAACGGCGTTCCATACGCAGAGACCCAAACAGAGTTCCATAGGTAAAGACCCAAACGGAGTTCCATACGCAGAGACCCAAACGGAGTTCCATACGTAAAGACCCAAAAGGCATTCCATACGCAGAGACCCAAACGGCTTTCCATACGCAGAGACCCAAACGGAGTTCCATACGTAAAGACCCAAACAGCATTCCATACGCAGAGACCCAAACGGAGTTCCATGCGTAAAGACCCAAACGGAGTTCCATACGTAAAGACCCAAACAGCATTCCATACGTAAAGACCAAAACGGAGTTCCATCCGCAGAGACCCAAACGGAGTTCCATACGTAAAGACCCAAACGGAGTTCCATACGTAAAGACCCAAACGGAGTTCCATACGCAGAGACCCAAACGGAGTTCCATACGTAAAGACCCAAACGGAGTTCCATACGCAGAGACCCAAACGGAGTTCCATACGTAGAGACCCAAACAGAGTTCTATACGCAGAGACCCAAACAGAGTTCCATACGTAAAGACCCAAACGGAATTCCATACGTAAAGACCCAAACAGCATTCCATACGTAAAGACCCAAACGGAGTTCCATACGTAAAGACCCAAACGGAGTTCCATACGTAAAGACCCAAACAGAGTTCCATACGTAGAGACCCAAACAGAGTTCCATACGCAGAGACCCAAACGGAGTTCCATACGTAAAGACCCAAACGGAGTTCCATACGCAGAGACCCAAACAGCATTCCATACGTAAAGACCCAAACGGAGTTCCATACGTAAAGACCCAAACGGAGTTCCATACTCAGATACCCAAACAGAGTTCCATACGTAAAGACCCAAACGGAGTTCCATATGTATAGACCCAAACGGAGTTCCATACGCAGAGACCCAAACGGAGTTCCATACGTAAAGACCCAAACGGAGTTCCATATGTATAGACCCAAACGGAGTTCCATACGCAGAGACCCAAACGGAGTTCCATACGTAAAGACCCAAAAGGCATTCCATACGCAGAGACCCAAACAGAGTTCCATACGCAGAGACCCAAACGGAGTTCCATACGTAAAGACCCAAACGGAGTTCCATACGGAAAGACCCAAACGGAGTTCCATACGTAAAGACCCAAACGGAGTTCCATACGTAGAGACCCAAACAGCATTCCATACGCAGAGACCCAAACGGAGTTCCATACGCAGAGACCCAAACGGAGTTCCGTACGTAAATACCCAAACGGAGTTCCATACGCAGAGACCCAAACAGAGTTCCATACGCAGAGACCCAAACGGCGTTCCATACGCAGAGACCCAAACAGAGTTCCATAGGTAAAGACCCAAACGGAGTTCCATACGCAGAGACCCAAACGGAGTTCCATACGTAAAGACCCAAAAGGCATTCCATACGCAGAGACCCAAACGGCTTTCCATACGCAGAGACCGAAACGGAGTTCCATACGTAAAGACCCAAACAGCATTCCATACGCAGAGACCCAAACGGAGTTCCATGCGTAAAGACCCAAACGGAGTTCCATACGTAAAGACCCAAACAGCATTCCATACGTAAAGACCAAAACGGAGTTCCATCCGCAGAGACCCAAACGGAGTTCCATACGTAAAGACCCAAACGGAGTTCCATACGTAAAGACCCAAACGGAGTTCCATACGCAGAGACCCAAACGGAGTTCCATACGTAAAGACCCAAACGGAGTTCCATACGCAGAGACCCAAACGGAGTTCCATACGTAGAGACCCAAACAGAGTTCCATACGCAGAGACCCAAACGGAGTTCCATACGTAAAGACCCAAACGGAGTTCCATACGCAGAGACCCAAACTAAGTTCCATACGCAGAGACCCAAACGAAGTTCCATACGCAGAGACCCAAACGAAGTTCCATACGCAGAGACCCAAACAGCATTCCATACGCAGAGACCAAAACAGCATTCCATATGCAGAGACCCAAACGGAGTTCCATATGCAGAGACCCAAACGAAGTTCCATACGCAGAGACCCAAACAGCATTCCATACGCAGAGACCCAAACAGCATTCCATACGCAGAGACCCAAACGGAGTTCCATATGCAGAGACCCAAACGGAGTTCCATACGTAAAGACCCAAACAGAGTTCCATATGCAGAGACCCAAACGGAGTTCCATACGTAAAGACCCAAACGGAGTTCCATACGTAAAGACCCAAACAGAGTTCTATACGCAGAGACCCAAACAGAGTTCCATACGTAAAGACCCAAACGGAATTCCATACGTAAAGACCCAAACAGCATTCCATACGTAAAGACCCAAACGGAGTTCCATACGTAAAGACCCAAACGGAGTTCCATACGTAAAGACCCAAACAGAGTTCCATACGTAGAGACCCAAACAGAGTTCCATACGCAGAGACCCAAACGGAGTTCCATACGTAAAGACCCAAACGGAGTTCCATACGCAGAGACCCAAACAGCATTCCATACGTAAAGACCCAAACGGAGTTCCATACGTAAAGACCCAAACGGAGTTCCATACTCAGATACCCAAACAGAGTTCCATACGTAAAGACCCAAACGGAGTTCCATATGTATAGACCCAAACGGAGTTCCATACGCAGAGACCCAAACGGAGTTCCATACGTAAAGACCCAAACGGAGTTCCATATGTATAGACCCAAACGGAGTTCCATACGCAGAGACCCAAACGGAGTTCCATACGTAAAGACCCAAAAGGCATTCCATACGCAGAGACCCAAACGGCTTTCCATACGTAAAGACCCTAACGGAGTTCCATACGTAAAGAACCAAACGGAGTTCCATACGTAAAGACCCAAACGGAGTTCCGAACGTAAAGACCCAAACAGCATTCCATACGTAGAGACCCAAACGGAGTTCCATACGCAGAGACCCAAACAGCATTCCATACGTAGAGACCCAAACGGAGTTCCATACGCAGAGACCCAAACAGCATTCCATACGTAGAGACCCAAACGGAGTTCCATATGTAAAGACCCAAACAGCATTCCATACGCAGAGACCCAAACAGAGTTCCATATGTAAAGACCAAAATGGAGTTCCATACGCAGAGACCCAAACGGAGTTCAATACGTAAAGACCCAAAAAGCATTCCATACGCAGAGACCCAAACGGAGTTCCATACGCAGAGACCCAAACGGAGTTCCGTACGTAAATACCCAAACGGAGTTCCATACGCAGAGACCCAAACAGAGTTCCATACGCAGAGACCCAAACGGAGTTCCATACGTAAAGACCCAAACGGAGTTCCATACGGAAAGACCCAAACGGAGTTCCATACGTAAAGACCCAAACGGAGTTCCATACGTAGAGACCCAAACAGCATTCCATACGCAGAGACCCAAACGGAGTTCCATACGCAGAGACCCAAACGGAGTTCCGTACGTAAATACCCAAACGGAGTTCCATACGCAGAGACCCAAACAGAGTTCCATACGCAGAGACCCAAACGGCGTTCCATACGCAGAGACCCAAACAGAGTTCCATAGGTAAAGACCCAAACGGAGTTCCATACGCAGAGACCCAAACGGAGTTCCATACGTAAAGACCCAAAAGGCATTCCATACGCAGAGACCCAAACGGCTTTCCATACGCAGAGACCCAAACGGAGTTCCATACGTAAAGACCCAAACAGCATTCCATACGCAGAGACCCAAACGGAGTTCCATGCGTAAAGACCCAAACGGAGTTCCATACGTAAAGACCCAAACAGCATTCCATACGTAAAGACCAAAATGGAGTTCCATCCGCAGAGACCCAAACGGAGTTCCATACGTAAAGACCCAAACGGAGTTCCATACGTAAAGACCCAAACGGAGTTCCATACGCAGAGACCCAAACGGAGTTCCATACGTAAAGACCCAAACGGAGTTCCATACGCAGAGACCCAAACGGAGTTCCATACGTAGAGACCCAAACAGAGTTCCATACGCAGAGACCCAAACGGAGTTCCATACGTAAAGACCCAAACGGAGTTCCATACGCAGAGACCCAAACTAAGTTCCATACGCAGAGACCCAAACGAAGTTCCATACGCAGAGACCCAAACGAAGTTCCATACGCAGAGACCCAAACAGCATTCCATACGCAGAGACCAAAACAGCATTCCATATGCAGAGACCCAAACGGAGTTCCATATGCAGAGACCCAAACGAAGTTCCATACGCAGAGACCCAAACAGCATTCCATACGCAGAGACCCAAACAGCATTCCATACGCAGAGACCCAAACGGAGTTCCATATGCAGAGACCCAAACGGAGTTCCATACGTAAAGACCCAAACAGAGTTCCATATGCAGAGACCCAAACGGAGTTCCATACGTAAAGACCCAAACGGAGTTCCATACGTAAAGACCCAAACAGAGTTCTATACGCAGAGACCCAAACAGAGTTCCATACGTAAAGACCCAAACGGAATTCCATACGTAAAGACCCAAACAGCATTCCATACGTAAAGACCCAAACGGAGTTCCATACGTAAAGACCCAAACGGAGTTCCATACGTAAAGACCCAAACAGAGTTCCATACGTAGAGACCCAAACAGAGTTCCATACGCAGAGACCCAAACGGAGTTCCATACGTAAAGACCCAAACGGAGTTCCATACGCAGAGACCCAAACAGCATTCCATACGTAAAGACCCAAACGGAGTTCCATACGTAAAGACCCAAACGGAGTTCCATACTCAGATACCCAAACAGAGTTCCATACGTAAAGACCCAAACGGAGTTCCATATGTATAGACCCAAACGGAGTTCCATACGCAGAGACCCAAACGGAGTTCCATACGTAAAGACCCAAACGGAGTTCCATATGTATAGACCCAAACGGAGTTCCATACGCAGAGACCCAAACGGAGTTCCATACGTAAAGACCCAAAAGGCATTCCATACGCAGAGACCCAAACGGCTTTCCATACGCAGAGACCCAAACGGAGTTCCATACGTAAAGACCCAAACAGCATTCCATACCCAGAGACCCAAACGGAGTTCCATACGCAGAGACCCAAACGGAGTTCCATACGTAAAGACCCAAACGGAGTTCCATACTTAAAGACCCAAACAGCATTCCATACGTAAAGACCCTAACGGAGTTCCATACGTAAAGACCCAAACGGAGTTCTATACGTAAAGACCCAAACGGAGTTCCGTACGTAAAGACCCAAATATCATTCCATACGCAGAGACCCAAACAGAGTTCCATACGTAGAGACCCAAACGGAGTTCCATATGTAAATACCCAAACGGAGTTCCATACGTAAAGACCCAAACAGCATTCCATACATAAAGACCCAAACAGCATTCCATACGCAGAGACCCAAACGGAGTTCCATACGTAGAGACCCTAACGGAGTTCCATACGTAGAGACCCAAACGGAGTTCCATACGTAAAGACCCAAACGGAGTTCCATACGTAAAGACCCAAACGGAGTTCCATACGTAAAGACCCAAACGGAGTTCCATACGCAGAGACCCAAACGGAGTTCCATACGTAGAGACCCAAACGGAGTTCCATATGTAAAGACCCAAACGGAGTTCCATACGCAGAGACCCAAACGGAGTTCCATACGTAGAGACCCAAACGGAGTTCCATATGTAAAGACCCAAACGGAGTTCCATACGTAAAGACCCAAACGGAGTTCCATACGTAAAGACCCAAACGGAGTTCCATACGTAAAGACCCAAACGGAGTTCCATACTCAGAGACCCAAACAGCGTTCCATACGTAAAGACCCAAACGGAGTTCCATACGTAAAGACCCAAACAGAGTTCTATACGCAGAGACCCAAACAGAGTTCCATACGTAAAGACCCAAACGGAATTCCATACGTAAAGACCCAAACAGCATTCCATACGTAAAGACCCAAACGGAGTTCCATACGTAAAGACCCAAACGGAGTTCCATACGTAAAGACCCAAACAGAGTTCCATACGTAGAGACCCAAACAGAGTTCCATACGCAGAGACCCAAACTGAGTTCCATACGTAAAGACCCAAACGGAGTTCCATACGCAGAGACCCAAACAGCATTCCATACGTAAAGACCCAAACGGAGTTCCATACGTAAAGACCCAAACGGAGTTCCATACTCAGATACCCAAACAGAGTTCCATACGTAAAGACCCAAACGGAGTTCCATATGTATAGACCCAAACGGAGTTCCATACGCAGAGACCCAAACGGAGTTCCATACGTAAAGACCCAAACGGAGTTCCATATGTATAGACCCAAACGGAGTTCCATACGCAGAGACCCAAACGGAGTTCCATACGTAAAGACCCAAAAGGCATTCCATACGCAGAGACCCAAACGGCTTTCCATACGCAGAGACCCAAACGGAGTTCCATACGTAAAGACCCAAACAGCATTCCATACCCAGAGACCCAAACGGAGTTCCATACGCAGAGACCCAAACGGAGTTCCATACGTAAAGACCCAAACGGAGTTCCATACTTAAAGACCCAAACAGCATTCCATACGTAAAGACCCTAACGGAGTTCCATACGTAAAGACCCAAACGGAGTTCTATACGTAAAGACCCAAACGGAGTTCCGTACGTAAAGACCCAAATATCATTCCATACGCAGAGACCCAAACAGAGTTCCATACGTAGAGACCCAAACGGAGTTCCATATGTAAATACCCAAACGGAGTTCCATACGTAAAGACCCAAACAGCATTCCATACATAAAGACCCAAACAGCATTCCATACGCAGAGACCCAAACGGAGTTCCATACGTAGAGACCCTAACGGAGTTCCATACGTAGAGACCCAAACGGAGTTCCATACGTAAAGACCCAAACGGAGTTCCATACGTAAAGACCCAAACGGAGTTCCATACGTAAAGACCCAAACGGAGTTCCATACGCAGAGACCCAAACGGAGTTCCATACGTAGAGACCCAAACGGAGTTCCATATGTAAAGACCCAAACGGAGTTCCATACGCAGAGACCCAAACGGAGTTCCATACGTAGAGACCCAAACGGAGTTCCATATGTAAAGACCCAAACGGAGTTCCATACGTAAAGACCCAAACGGAGTTCCATACGTAAAGACCCAAACGGAGTTCCATACGTAAAGACCCAAACGGAGTTCCATACTCAGAGACCCAAACAGCGTTCCATACGTAAAGACCCAAACGGAGTTCCATACGTAAAGACCCAAACGGAGTTCCATACGTAAAGACCCAAACGGAGTTCCATACGTAAAGACCCAAACGGAGTTCCATACTCAGAGACCCAAACGGAGTTCCATACGCAGAGACCCAAACGGAGTTCCATACGTAAAGACCAAAACGGAGTTCCATACGCAGAGACCCAAACAGCATTCCATATGTAAAGACCCAAACGGAGTTCCATACGCAGAGACCCAAACGGAGTTCCATATGTAAAGACCCAAACGGAGTTCCATACGCAGAGACCCAAACGGAGTTCAATACGTAAAGACCCAAACAGCATTCCATACGTAAAGACCCAAACGGAGTTCCATACGGAAAGACCCAAACGGAGTTCCATACGTAAAGACCCAAACGGAGTTCCATACGTAGAGACCCAAACAGCATTCCATACGCAGAGACCCAAACAGCATTCCATACGCAGAGACCCAAACGGAGTTCCATACGCAGAGACCCAAACAGAGTTCCGTACGTAAAGACCCAAACGGAGTTCCATACGCAGAGACCCAAACAGAGTTCCATACGCAGAGACCCAAACGGCGTTCCATACGCAGAGACCCAAACAGAGTTCCATACGTAAAGACCCAAACGGAGTTCCATACGCAGAGACCCAAACGGAGTTCCATACGTAAAGACCCAAACAGCATTCCATACGAAGAGACCCAAACGGCTTTCCATACGCAGAGACCATAACGGAGTTCCATGCGTAAAGACCCAAACAGCATTCCATACGCAGAGACCCAAACGGAGTTCCATGCGTAAAGACCCAAACGGAGTTCCATACGTAAAGACCCAAACAGCATTCCATACGCAGAGACCCAAACGGAGATCCATACGTAAAGACCCAAACGGAGTTCCATACGTAAAGACCCAAACAGCATTCCATACGTAAAGACCCTAACGGAGTTCCATACGTAAAGACCCAAACGGAGTTCCATACGTAAAGACCCAAACGGAGTTCCGTACGTAAAGACCCAAACAGCATTCCATACGTAGAGACCCAAACGGAGTTCCATACGCAGAGACCCAAACAGCATTCCATACGTAGAGAACCAAACGGAGTTCCATACGCAGAGACCCAAACAGCATTCCATACGTAGAGACCCAAACGGAGTTCCATATGTAAAGACCCAAACAGCAGTCCATACGCAGAGACCCAAACGGAGTTCCATATGTAAAGACCCAAACGGAGTTCCATACGTAGAGACCCAAACAGCATTCCATACGCAGAGACCCAAACAGCATTCCATACGCAGAGACCCAAACAGAGTTCAATACGCAGCGACCCAAACGGAGTTCCATGCGTAAAGACCCAAACAGCATTCCATACGCAGAGACCCAAACAGCATTCCATACGCAGAGACCCAAACGGAGTTCCATGCGTAAAGACCCAAACGGAGTTCCATACGTAAAGACCCAAACAGCATTCCATACGCAGAGACCCAAACGGAGTTCCATACGTAAAGACCCAAACGGAGTTCCATACGTAAAGACCCAAACAGCATTCCATACGTAAAGACCCTAACGGAGTTCCATACGTAAAGACCCAAACGGAGTTCCATACGTAAAGACCCAAACGGAGTTCTGAACGTAAAGACCCAAACAGCATTCCATACGTAGAGACCCAAACGGAGTTCCATACGCAGAGACCCAAACAGCATTCCATACGTAGAGACCCAAACGGAGTTCCATACGCAGAGACCCAAACAGCATTCCATACGTAGAGACCCAAACGGAGTTCCATATGTAAAGACCCAAACAGCATTCCATACGCAGAGACCCAAACAGCATTCCATACGCAGGGAGCCAAACAGAGTTCCATACGCAGAGACCCAAACGGCGTTCCATACGCAGAGACCCAAACAGAGTTCCATACGTAAAAACCCAAACGGAGTTCCATACGCAGAGACCCAAACGGAGTTCCATACGTAAAGACCCAAACGGCATTCCATACGCAGAGACCCAAACGGCTTTCCATACGCAGAGACCATAACGGAGTTCCATACGTAAAGACCCAAACGGAGTTCCATACGTAAAGACCCAAACGGAGTTCCGAACGTAAAGACCCAAACAGCATTCCATACGCAGAGACCCAAACGGAGTTCCATACGTAAAGACCCAAACGGAGTTCCATACGTAAAGACCCAAACAGCATTCCATACGTAAAGACCCTAACGGAGTTCCGAACGTAAAGACCCAAACAGCATTCCATACGTAGAGACCCAAACAGAGTTCCATACGCAGAGACCCAAACAGCATTCCATACGTAGAGACCCAAACGGAGTTCCATACGCAGAGACCCAAACAGCATTCCATACGTAGAGACCCAAACGGAGTTCCATATGTAAAGACCCAAACAGAGTTCTATACGCAGAGACCCAAACAGAGTTCCATACGTAAAGACCCAAACGGAATTCCATACGTAAAGACCCAAACAGCATTCCATACGTAAAGACCCAAACGGAGTTCCATACGTAAAGACCCAAACGGAGTTCCATACGTAAAGACCCAAACAGAGTTCCATACGTAGAGACCCAAACAGAGTTCCATACGCAGAGACCCAAACTGAGTTCCATACGTAAAGACCCAAACGGAGTTCCATACGCAGAGACCCAAACAGCATTCCATACGTAAAGACCCAAACGGAGTTCCATACGTAAAGACCCAAACGGAGTTCCATACTCAGATACCCAAACAGAGTTCCATACGTAAAGACCCAAACGGAGTTCCATATGTATAGACCCAAACGGAGTTCCATACGCAGAGACCCAAACGGAGTTCCATACGTAAAGACCCAAACGGAGTTCCATATGTATAGACCCAAACGGAGTTCCATACGCAGAGACCCAAACGGAGTTCCATACGTAAAGACCCAAAAGGCATTCCATACGCAGAGACCCAAACGGCTTTCCATACGCAGAGACCCAAACGGAGTTCCATACGTAAAGACCCAAACAGCATTCCATACCCAGAGACCCAAACGGAGTTCCATACGCAGAGACCCAAACGGAGTTCCATACGTAAAGACCCAAACGGAGTTCCATACTTAAAGACCCAAACAGCATTCCATACGTAAAGACCCTAACGGAGTTCCATACGTAAAGACCCAAACGGAGTTCTATACGTAAAGACCCAAACGGAGTTCCGTACGTAAAGACCCAAATATCATTCCATACGCAGAGACCCAAACAGAGTTCCATACGTAGAGACCCAAACGGAGTTCCATATGTAAATACCCAAACGGAGTTCCATACGTAAAGACCCAAACAGCATTCCATACATAAAGACCCAAACAGCATTCCATACGCAGAGACCCAAACGGAGATCCATACGTAGAGACCCTAACGGAGTTCCATACGTAGAGACCCAAACGGAGTTCCATACGTAAAGACCCAAACGGAGTTCCATACGTAAAGACCCAAACGGAGTTCCATACGTAAAGACCCAAACGGAGTTCCATACGCAGAGACCCAAACGGAGTTCCATACGTAGAGACCCAAACGGAGTTCCATATGTAAAGACCCAAACGGAGTTCCATACGCAGAGACCCAAACGGAGTTCCATACGTAGAGACCCAAACGGAGTTCCATATGTAAAGACCCAAACGGAGTTCCATACGTAAAGACCCAAACGGAGTTCCATACGTAAAGACCCAAACGGAGTTCCATACGTAAAGACCCAAACGGAGTTCCATACTCAGAGACCCAAACAGCGTTCCATACGTAAAGACCCAAACGGAGTTCCATACGTAAAGACCCAAACGGAGTTCCATACGTAAAGACCCAAACGGAGTTCCATACGTAAAGACCCAAACGGAGTTCCATACTCAGAGACCCAAACGGAGTTCCATACGCAGAGACCCAAACGGAGTTCCATACGTAAAGACCAAAACGGAGTTCCATACGCAGAGACCCAAACAGCATTCCATATGTAAAGACCCAAACGGAGTTCCATACGCAGAGACCCAAACGGAGTTCCATATGTAAAGACCCAAACGGAGTTCCATACGCAGAGACCCAAACGGAGTTCAATACGTAAAGACCCAAACAGCATTCCATACGTAAAGACCCAAACGGAGTTCCATACGGAAAGACCCAAACGGAGTTCCATACGTAAAGACCCAAACGGAGTTCCATACGTAGAGACCCAAACAGCATTCCATACGCAGAGACCCAAACAGCATTCCATACGCAGAGACCCAAACGGAGTTCCATACGCAGAGACCCAAACAGAGTTCCGTACGTAAAGACCCAAACGGAGTTCCATACGCAGAGACCCAAACAGAGTTCCATACGCAGAGACCCAAACGGCGTTCCATACGCAGAGACCCAAACAGAGTTCCATACGTAAAGACCCAAACGGAGTTCCATACGCAGAGACCCAAACGGAGTTCCATACGTAAAGACCCAAACAGCATTCCATACGAAGAGACCCAAACGGCTTTCCATACGCAGAGACCATAACGGAGTTCCATGCGTAAAGACCCAAACAGCATTCCATACGCAGAGACCCAAACGGAGTTCCATGCGTAAAGACCCAAACGGAGTTCCATACGTAAAGACCCAAACAGCATTCCATACGCAGAGACCCAAACGGAGATCCATACGTAAAGACCCAAACGGAGTTCCATACGTAAAGACCCAAACAGCATTCCATACGTAAAGACCCTAACGGAGTTCCATACGTAAAGACCCAAACGGAGTTCCATACGTAAAGACCCAAACGGAGTTCCGTACGTAAAGACCCAAACAGCATTCCATACGTAGAGACCCAAACGGAGTTCCATACGCAGAGACCCAAACAGCATTCCATACGTAGAGAACCAAACGGAGTTCCATACGCAGAGACCCAAACAGCATTCCATACGTAGAGACCCAAACGGAGTTCCATATGTAAAGACCCAAACAGCAGTCCATACGCAGAGACCCAAACGGAGTTCCATATGTAAAGACCCAAACGGAGTTCCATACGTAGAGACCCAAACAGCATTCCATACGCAGAGACCCAAACAGCATTCCATACGCAGAGACCCAAACAGAGTTCAATACGCAGCGACCCAAACGGAGTTCCATGCGTAAAGACCCAAACAGCATTCCATACGCAGAGACCCAAACAGCATTCCATACGCAGAGACCCAAACGGAGTTCCATGCGTAAAGACCCAAACGGAGTTCCATACGTAAAGACCCAAACAGCATTCCATACGCAGAGACCCAAACGGAGTTCCATACGTAAAGACCCAAACGGAGTTCCATACGTAAAGACCCAAACAGCATTCCATACGTAAAGACCCTAACGGAGTTCCATACGTAAAGACCCAAACGGAGTTCCATACGTAAAGACCCAAACGGAGTTCTGAACGTAAAGACCCAAACAGCATTCCATACGTAGAGACCCAAACGGAGTTCCATACGCAGAGACCCAAACAGCATTCCATACGTAGAGACCCAAACGGAGTTCCATACGCAGAGACCCAAACAGCATTCCATACGTAGAGACCCAAACGGAGTTCCATATGTAAAGACCCAAACAGCATTCCATACGCAGAGACCCAAACAGCATTCCATACGCAGGGAGCCAAACAGAGTTCCATACGCAGAGACCCAAACGGCGTTCCATACGCAGAGACCCAAACAGAGTTCCATACGTAAAAACCCAAACGGAGTTCCATACGCAGAGACCCAAACGGAGTTCCATACGTAAAGACCCAAACGGCATTCCATACGCAGAGACCCAAACGGCTTTCCATACGCAGAGACCATAACGGAGTTCCATACGTAAAGACCCAAACGGAGTTCCATACGTAAAGACCCAAACGGAGTTCCGAACGTAAAGACCCAAACAGCATTCCATACGCAGAGACCCAAACGGAGTTCCATACGTAAAGACCCAAACGGAGTTCCATACGTAAAGACCCAAACAGCATTCCATACGTAAAGACCCTAACGGAGTTCCATATGTAAAGACCCAAACGGAGTTCCGAACGTAAAGACCCAAACAGCATTCCATACGTAGAGACCCAAACATAGTTCCATACGCAGAGACCCAAACAGCATTCCATACGTAGAGACCCAAACGGAGTTCCATACGCAGAGACCCAAACAGCATTCCATACGTAGAGACCCAAACAGAGTTCCATATGTAAAGACCCAAACAGCATTCCATACGCAGAGACCCAAATGGAGTTCCATATGTAAAGACCAAAATGGAGTTCCATACGCAGAGACCCAAACGGAGTTCAATACGTAAAGACCCAAACAGCATTCCATACGTAAAGACCCAAACGGAGTTCCATACGGAAAGACCCAAACGGAGTTCCATACGTAAAGACCCAAACGGAGTTCCATACGTAGAGACCCAAACAGCATTCCATACGCAGAGACCAAAACGGAGTTCCATACGTAAACACCCAAACGGAGTTCCGAACGTAAAGACCCAAACAGCATTCCATACGTAGAGACCCAAACATAGTTCCATACGCAGAGACCCAAACAGCATTCCATACGTAGAGACCCAAACGGAGTTCCATACGCAGAGACCCAAACAGCATTCCATACGTAGAGACCCAAACGGAGTTCCATATGTAAAGACCCAAACAGCATTCCATACGCAGAGACCCAAATGGAGTTCCATATGTAAAGACCAAAATGGAGTTCCATACGCAGAGACCCAAACGGAGTTCAATACGTAAAGACCCAAACAGCATTCCATACGTAAAGACCCAAACGGAGTTCCATACGGAAAGACCCAAACGGAGTTCCATACGTAAAGACCCAAACGGAGTTCCATACGTAGAGACCCAAACAGCATTCCATACGCAGAGACCAAAACGGAGTTCCATACGCAGAGACCCAAACGGAGTTCCATACGCAGAGACCCAAACGGAGTTCCGTACGTAAATACCCAAACGGAGTTCCATACGCAGAGACCCAAACAGAGTTCCATAGGTAAAGACCCAAACGGAGTTCCATACGCAGAGACCCAAACGGAGTTCCATACGTAAAGACCCAAAAGGCATTCCATACGCAGAGACACAAACGGAGTTCCATACGTAAAGACCCAAACAGCATTCCATACGCAGAGACCCAAACGGAGTTCCATGCGTAAAGACCCAAACGGAGTTCCATACGTAAAGACCCAAACGGAGTTCCATGCGTAAAGACCCAAACAGCATTCCATACGTAAAGACCAAAACGGAGTTCCATCCGCAGAGACCCAAACGGAGTTCCATACGTAAAGACCCAAACGGAGTTCCATACGTAAAGACCCAAACGGAGTTCCATGCGTAAAGACCCAAACGGAGTTCCATACGTAAAGACCCAAACAGCATTCCATACGTAAAGACCAAAACGGAGTTCCATCCGCAGAGACCCAAACGGAGTTCCATACGTAAAGACCCAAACGGAGTTCCATACACAGAGACCCAAACGGAGTTCCATACGTAAAGACCCAAACGGAGTTCCATACGCAGAGACCCAAACGGAGTTCCATACGTAGAGACCCAAACAGAGTTCCATACGCAGAGACCCAAACGGAGTTCCATACGTAAAGACCCAAACGGAGTTCCATACGCAGAGACCCAAACTAAGTTCCATACGCAGAGACCCAAACAGAGTTCCATACGCAGAGACCCAAACGGAGTTCCATACGTAAAGACCCAAACAGAGTTCCATACGCAGAGACCCAAACGGAGTTCCATACGTAGAGACCCAAACAGAGTTCCATACGCAGAGACCCAAACGGAGTTCCATACGTAAAGACCCAAACGGAGTTCCATACGCAGAGACCCAAACTAAGTTCCATACGCAGAGACCCAAACAGAGTTCCATACGCAGAGACCCAAACGGAGTTCCATACGTAAAGACCCAAACGGAGTTCCATACACAGAGACCCAAACGGAGTTCCATACGTAAAGACCAAAACGGAGTTCCATACGCAGAGACCCAAACGGAGTTCCATACGTAAAGACCAAAACGGAGTTCCATACGCAGAGACCCAAACAGCATTCCATACGTAAAGACCCAAACGGAGTTCCATACGTAAAGACCCAAACGGAGTTCCATACTCAGATACCCAAACAGAGTTCCATACGTAAAGACCCAAACGCAGTTCCATACGCAGAGACCCAAACGGAGTTCCATACGTAAAGACCCAAACGGAGTTCCATACTCAGATACCCAAACAGAGTTCCATACGTAAAGACCCAAACGCAGTTCCATACACAGAGACCCAAACAGAGTTCCATACGTAAAGACCCAAACGGAGTTCCATACTCAGATACCCAAACAGAGTTCCATACGTAAAGACCCAAACGGAGTTCCATATGTATAGACCCAAACGGAGTTCCATACGCAGAGACCCAAACGGAGTTCCATACGTAAAGACCCAAAAGGCATTCCATACGTAGAGACCCAAACGGAGTTCCATACGCAGAAACCCAAACGGCTTTCCATACGCAGAGACCCAAACGGAGTTCCATACGTAAAGACCCAAACAGCATTCCATACGCAGAGACCCAAACAGCATTCCATACGTAAAGACCCAAACAGCATTCCATACGCAGAGACCCAAACAGCATTCCATACGTAAAGACCCAAACAGCGTTCCATACACAGAGACCCAAACAGAGTTCCATACGTAAAGACCCAAACGGAGTTCCATACTCAGATACCCAAACAGAGTTCCATTCGTAAAGACCCAAACGGAGTTCCATACGCAGAGACCCAAACGGAGTTCCATGCGTAAAGACCCAAACGGAGTTCCATACGTAAAGACCCAAACAGCATTCCATACGCAGAGACCCAAACGGAGTTCCATACGTAAAGACCCAAACGGAGTTCCATCCGTAAAGACCCAAACGGAGTTCCATACGTAAAGACCCAAACAGCATTCCATACGTAAAGACCCAAACGGAGTTCCGTACGTAAAGACCCAAATATCATTCCATACGCAGAGACCCAAACGGAGTTCCATACGTAGAGACCCTAACGGAGTTCCATACGTAGAGACCCAAACGGAGTTCCGTACGTAAAGACCCAAACGGAGTTCCATACGTAAAGACCCAAACGGAGTTCCATATGCAGAGACATAAAACGGAGTTCCATACGTAAAGACCCAAACGGAGTTCCATACGCAGAGACCCAAACGGAGTTCCATACGCAGAGACCCAAACGGAGTTCCATACGTGAAGACCCAAACGGAGTTCCATACGTAAAGACCCAAACGGATTTCCATACGTAGAGACCCAAACGGAGTTCCATACATAAAGACCCAAACAGCATTCCGTACGCAGAGACCCAAACAGCATTCCATACGCAGAGACCCAAACGGAGTTCCATACGCAGAGACCCAAACGGAGTTCCATACGCAGAGACCCAAACAGCATTCCATACGCAGAGACCCAAACAGCATTCCATACGCAGAGACCCAAACAGAGTTCCATACGCAGAGACCCAAACAGCATTCCATACGCAGAGACCCAAACAGAGTTCCATACGCAGAGACCCAAACAGCATTCCATATGCAGAGACCCAAACAAAGTTCAATACGCAGAGACCCAAACAGCATTCCATACGTAGAGACCCAAACGGAGTTCCATATGCAGAGACCCAAACAAAGTTCCATACGCAGAGACCCAAACAGAGTTCCATATGCAGAGACCCAAACAGCATTCCATACGCAGAGACCCAAACAGCATTCCATCTGCAGAGACCCAAACAGAGTTCCATATGCAGAGACCCAAACGGAGTTCCATACGTAAAGACCCAAACAGCATTCCATACGTAAAGACCCAAACAGAGTTCCATATGCAGAGACCCAAACGGAGTTCCGTACGTAAAGACCCAAACAGAGTTCCATACGTAAAGACCCAAACGGAGTTCCATACGTAAAGACCCAAACGGAGTTCCATATGTAAAGACCCAAACGGAGTTCCATGCGCAGAGACCCAAACGGAGTTCCATACGTAAAGACCCAAACGGAGTTCCATACGCAGAGACCCAAACGGAGTTCCATGCGCAGAGACCCAAACGGAGTTCCATACGCAGAGACCCAAACGGAGTTCCATGCGCAGAGACCCAAACGGAGTTCCATACGCAGAGACCCAAACAGCATTCCATACGTAAAGACCCAAACGGAGTTCCATACGTAAAGACCCAAACGGAGTTCCATACGTAAAGACCCAAACAGAGTTCCATACGTAAAGACCCAAACGGAGTTCCATACGTAAAGACCCAAACGGAGTTCCATACGTAAAGACCCAGAACCCAGACCCATTCTGACACCCAGAATGTCAGAATGTTATGAACTAGAATTGTAGAATGTACTAAACTAGAATGGTAGAATGTACTGAACTAGAATGGAAGAATGTACTAAACTAGAATGGTAGAATGTTATGAACTAGAATGGTAGAATGTACGGAACTAGAACGGTAGAATGTACTGATCTAGAATGGTAGAATGTACTGAACTAGAGTGGTAGAATGTACTGAAATAGAATGGTAGAATGTACTGAATTAGAATGAGAGAATATACTGAACTAGAATGGCAGAATGTACTGATCTAGAATGGTAGAATGTCCTGAACTAGAGTGGTAGAATGTATTGAACTAGAATGGCAGAATGTACTGAACTAGAATGAGAGAATGTACTGAACTAGAACTTACTGAACTACAATGGAAGAATGTACTGAATTAGAATGGTAGAATGTACAGAACCAAGCATGGCAGAATGTACTAAACTAGAATGGCAGGATGGAATTAACTAGAATATACTGTACTAAGAGTGGTAGAATGGACTGAACTAGAATATATTGAACTAAGAAGGGTAGAATGTACTGAACTAAAACGGTAGAATGTACTGAACTAGAGTGGTAGAATGAACTGAACTAAAACGGTAGAATGTACTGAACTAGAATGGTAGAATGTACTGAACTAGAATGGTAGAATGCACTGAACTAGAATGGTAGAATGCACTGAACTAGAATGGTAGAATGTACTGAACTAGAATGGTAGAATGCACTGCACTAGAATGGTTAGAATGCACTGAACTAGAATGGTAGAATGTACTGAACTAGAATGGTACAATGCACTGAACTAGAATGGTAGAATGCACTGAACTAGAATGGTAGAATGTACTGAACTAGAATGGTAGAATGTCCTGAACTAGAATGGTAGAATGTACTGAACTAGAATGGTAGAATGCACTGAACTAGAATGGTAGAATGTACGGAACTAAAATGGTAGAATGTGCTGAACTAGAATGGTAGAATGCACTGAACTAGAATGGTAGAATGTACTGAACTAGAATGGTAGAATGTACTGAACTAGAATGGTAGAATGCACTGAACTAGAACCTACTGAACTACAATGGTAAAATGCACTGAACTAGAATAGTAGAATGTACTGAACTAGAATGGTAGAATGTACTGAACTAGAATGGTAGAATGCACTGAACTAGAACCTACTGAACTACAATGGTAAAATGTACTGAACAAGAATGGTAGAATGTACAGAACCAAGAATGGTAGAATGTACTGAACTAGAGTGGTAAAATGTACTGAACTAGAATGGTAGAATGCACTGAACTAGAGTGGTAGAATGTACTGAACTAGAATGGTAGAATGTACTGAACTAGAATGGTAGAATGTTATGAACTAGAATGGTAGAATGTACTGAACTAGAATGCACTGAACAAGAAATGTAGAATGTACTGAACTAGAATGGTAGAATGCACTGAACTAGAATGGTAGAATGTACTGAACTAGAATGGTAGAATGTACTGAACTAGAATGGTAGAATGTTATGAACTAGAATGGTAGAATATACTGAACTAGAATGGTAGAATGCACTGAACTAGAATGGTAGAATGTACTGAACTAGAATGGTAGAATGTACTGAACTAGAGTGGTAGAATGCACTGAACTAGAATGGTAGAATGTACTGAACTAGAATGGTAGAATGTACTGAACTAGAGTGGTAGAATGCACTGAACTAGAATGGTAGAATGTACTGAACTAGAATGGTAGAATGTACTGAACTAGAATGGTAGAATGTACTGAACTAGAATGGGAGAATGTACTGAACTAGAATGGTAGAATGTACTGAACTAGAATGGTAGAATGTTATGAACTAGAATGGTAGAATGTACTGAACTAGAGTGGTAGAATGTACTGAACTAGAGTGGTAGAATTCACTGAACTAGAATGGTAGAATGTACTGAACTAGAATGGTAGAATGTACTGAACTAGAATGGTAGAATGTACAGACCTAGAATGGTAGAATGTACTGAACTAGAATGGTAGAATGTACTGAACTAGAATGGTAGAATGTACTGAACTAGAATGGTAGAAGGGAAGATAATGCCATCATACAACAGAGACCTCTGAATGCTCTCTATGAATGGCCAACTGACATTTACTCCTGTAGTGCTGACCTGTTGTTGCACCTTCGATAACCACTGGGATTATTATGTGACCCTGCTGTTCATCTATGAACGTTTGAACATCTTGAAGAACGATGGCCATTTACTCTTATAATCTCCACCAGTACAGCCAGTAGAGGACTGGCCACCCCTCAGAGCCTGGTTCCTCTCTACCCAGTACAGCCAGTAGAGGACTGGCCACCCCTCAGAGCCTGGTTCCTCTCTACCCAGTACAGCCAGTAGAGGACTGGTCACCCCTCAGAGCCTGGTTCCTCTCTACCCAGTACAGCCAGTAGAGGACTGGTCACCTCTCAGAGCCTGGTTCCTCTCTACCCAGTACAGTCAGTAGAGGACTGGCTACCCCTCAGAGACTGGTTCCTCTGGTCTACCCAGTACAGCCAGTAGAGGACTGGTCACCCCTCAGAACCTGGTTCCTCTCTACCCAGTACAGCCAGTAGAGGACTGGCCACCCCTCAGAGCCTGGTTCCTCTCTACCCAGTACAGCCAGTAGAGGACTGGTCACCCCTCAGAACCTGGTTCCTCTCTACCCAGTACAGCCAGTAGAGGACTGGTCACTCCTCAGAGCCTGGTTCTTCTCTACCCAGTACATCCAGTAGAGGACTGGCCACCCCTCAGAGCCTGGTTCCTCTCTACCCAGTACAGCCAGTAGAGGACTGGTCACCCCTCAGAGCCTGGTTCCTCTCTACCCAGTACAGCCAGTAGAGGACTGGTCACCCCTCAGAACCTGGTTCCTCTCTACCCAGTACAGCCAGTAGAGGACTGGTCACCCCTCAGAACCTGGTTCCTCTCTACCCAGTACAGCCAGTAGAGGACTTGCCACCCCTCAGAGCCTGGTTCCTCTCTACGTTTCTTCAAAGGCTCCGTCCTTTCTAGGGAGTCTTTCCTAGATACCGTGCTTCCACGTCTGTATTGCTTGCTGTCTGTTTCTGTACAGCACTTGGTGTAAAAAATACTTTGTAAATACATTGACTAAAATGTTTCATACGCCACCTGGTGGACATATCCTAAAAAAAGGATTTCTTTATTACCACTATACACAAAATCCCCTTGGATTTCCTCAAGCCTTTTCATCATTATTATATTGATTTTAAAGTTTGGAGAATAATACTGAGACTGATTATATTGCTTTAATAAATGAGTTTCACCTCTGTAGACGAATACTCATCACTGAGCATGGGCGGGAGAGGAGAGGAGAGGAGAGGAGAGGAGAGGTAGGAGAGAGAGAGGACAGGGAGCGGAAATGAGGGGGAGGGTGGAGGAGGGACAGGAAAGGAGATGGGAGGCAGCATGGAGAGAGAAGAGAGGAGATGCAGTGAGGAGAGGAGAGGGGAGGGAGGCAGCGGGGGGAGAGGAGAGGGAGGCATTGAGGGGAGAGGAGAGGGAGGCAGTGAGGGGAGAGGAGTGAGAGGAGATGAGAGGGAGGCAGCGAGGGGAGAGGAGAGGAGAGGGAGGCAGCGAGGGAGAGGAGAGGGAGGCAGCGAGGGGAGAGGAGAGGAGAGGAGAGGGAGGCAGCGAGGGGAGAGGAGAGAAGACTAGAGGGAGGCAGCGAGGGAAGAGGAGAGGAGAGGGCGGCAGCGAGGGGAGAGGAGAGGGAGGCAGTGAGGGGAGAGGAGAGGGAGGCAGCGAGGGGAGAGGAGAGGAGAGGCAGGCAGCGAGGGGAGAGGAGAGGGAGGCAGTGAGGGGAGAGGAGAGGGAGGCAGCGAGGGGAGAGGAGAGGAGAGGCAGGCAGCGAGGGGAGAGGAGAGGAGAGGGAGGCAGCGAAGGTTTATGTATTTACGTGGTTTAACTCATTTAGTGCCGCTGAAGCCTGCCTCAGTCCATTTACATGATAGCCAGCTGAAACTAAACAGAGGAAGAACACACACACATGTAATCACTAAGCCAACATCATGGTAATCAGTTCCTTATGCTGCTGGCTAACAGGATAGTAAAAGATAGTGGAGTATGTACACATTATATAGGAGGAAGGAAACCACATGGTGTTCTGTGATGTGTAGATACCGATAATCATGTTCCATATGTACAAAAAGCTTATTTCTAAAATGTTGTGCAGAAATTGATTTACATCTGTAGTATTTACCTTCTGTAGTATTTACAATCTGTAGTATTTACAATCTGTAGTATATACCTTCTGTAGTATTTACAATCTGTAGTATATACAATCTGTAGTATTTACCTTCTGTAGTATTTACAATCTGTAGTATTTACCTTCTGTAGTATATACAATCTGTAGTATATACAATCTGTAGTATATACAATCTGTAGTATATACCTTCTGTAGTATATACCTTCTGTAGTATTTACAATCTGTAGTATTTACCTTCTGTAGTATATACAATCTGTAGTATATACAATCTGTAGTATATACAATCTGTAGTATATACCTTCTGTAGTATTTACAATCTGTAGTATTTACCTTCTGTAGTATATACAATCTGTAGTATATACAATCTGTAGTATATACCTTCTGTAGTATATACCTTCTGTAGTATTTACCTTCTGTAGTATATACAATCTGTAGTATATACAATCTGTAGTATATACCTTCTGTAGTATATACAATCTGTAGTATATACCTTCTTTAGTATATACAATCTGTAGTATATACAATCTGTAGTATTTACCTTCTGTAGTATTTACAATCTGTAGTATTTACCTTCTGTAGTATATACAATCTGTAGTATATACAATCTGTAGTATATACCTTCTGTAGTATTTACAATCTGTAGTATTTACCTTCTGTAGTATTTACAATCTGTAGTATTTACCTTCTGTAGTATTTACCTTCTGTAGTATATACCTTCTGTAGTATATACAATCTGTAGTATATACAATCTGTAGTATTTACCTTCTGTAGTATATACAATCTGTAGTATATACTATCTGTTGTATATACCTTCTGTAGTATATACAATCTGTAGTATATACAATCTGTAGTATATACCTTCTGTAGTATTTACAATCTGTAGTATTTACCTTCTGTAGTATATACAATCTGTAGTATTGTAACGGTTTTCTTTATGTGAAGGAGAGTCGGACCAAAATGCAGCGTGTAGATTGCGATCCATGTTTTAATGAACAAACGTAAAACACGAATCAATGCAAACACTACAAAATAAAGAACGTGAATGAACGTAACGAAAACCTAAACAGCCTATCTGGTGAAAAACACATAGACAGGAACAATCACCCACAAACACACAGTGAAACCCAGGCTACCTAAATATGGTTCCCAATCAGAGACAATGACGAACACCTGCCTCTGACTGAGAACCATATCAGGCTGAACATAGAAATAGACAAACAAGACATGAAACATAGAATACCCACTCAGATCACACCCTGACCAATCAAAAACATAGAAAATACAAAGTAAACTATGGTCAGGGCGTGACAGTACCCCCCCCCCCCAAGGTGCGGACTCCGGCCGCAAAACCTGAACCTATAGGGGAGGGTCTGGGTGGGCATCTGTCCGCGGTGGCGGCTCTGGCGCTGGACGTGGACCCCACTCCATGACAGTTTTAATCCCCCTCCTAAACGTCCCTAAATAGGTTACCCACCACAATGATAACATGGGACAGAGGGACAGCTCGGGACAGAGGTAACTCGGGACAGATGGGTAGCTCAGCACTGAGAGGAAGCTCAGCACTGAGAAGAAGCTCAGCACTGAGAAGAAGCTCAGCACTGAGAAGAAGGTCAGCACTGAGAAGAAGCTCAGGCAGGTAGTAGAAACTACCAGAACCTGGCTGGCTGGCGGTTTCAGCAGATCCTGGTCGACTAGCAGATCTGGAAGAATCTGGTCGACTGGCGGATCTGGGAGAATCTGGTCGACTGGCGGATCTGGGAGAATCTGGTCGACTGGCGGATCTGGGAGAATCTGGTCGACTGGCGGATCTGGGAGAATCTGGTCGACTGGCGGATCTGGGAGAATCTGGTCGACTGGCGGATCTGGGAGAATCTGGTCGACTGGCGGATCTGGGAGAATCTGGTCGACTGGCGGATCTGGGAGAATCTGGTCGACTGGCGGATCTGGGAGAATCTGGTCGACTGGCGGATCTGAGAGAGTCTGGACGACTGGCAGATCTGAGAGAGTCTGGACGACTGGCAGATCTGGAAGAGTCTGGACGACTGGCAGATCTGGAAGAGTCTGGACGACTGGCAGATCTGGAAGAGTCTGGACGACGGGCAGATCTGGAAGAGTCTGGTCGACTGGCAGATCTGGAAGAGTCTGGTCGACTGGCAGATCTGGAAGAGTCTGGTCGACTGGCAGATCTGGAAGAGTCTGGTCGACTGGCAGCTCTGGCTGCTCCATGCTGACTGGCTGCTCCATGATGACTGGCAGCTCTGGCTGCTCCATGCTGACTGGCTGCTCCATGCTGACTGGCAGCTCTGGCTGCTCCATGCTGACTGGCTGCTCCATGCTGACTGGCAGCTCTGGCTGCTCCATGCTGACTGGCTGCTCTGGCTGCTCCATGCTGACTGGCTGCTCCATGCTGACTGGCGGCCCTGGCTGCTCCATGCTGACTGGCGGCCCTGGCTGCTCCATGCTGACTGGCGGCCCTGGCTGCTCCATACTGACTGGCGGCCCTGGCTGCTCCATGCAGACTGGCAGCTCTGGCGGCTCCTTGCAGACTGGCAGCTCTGGCGGCTCCTTGCAGACTGGCAGCTCTGGCGGCTCCTTGCAGACTGGCAGCTCTGGCGGCTCCTTGCAGACTGGCAGCTCTGGCGGCTCCTTGCAGACAGGCAGCTTTGGCGGCATCCTGCAGACAGGCAGCTCCTTGCAGACTGGCAGCTCCTTGCAGACTGGCAGCTCTATGCAGACTGGCAGCTCCTTGCTAACTGGCAGCTCTATGCTAACTGGCAGCTCTATGCTAACTGGCAGCTCTATGCTAACTGGCAGCTCTATGCTAACTGGCAGCTCTATGCTAACTGGCAGCTCTATGCTAACTGGCAGCTCTATGCTAACTGGCAGCTCTTTGCTAACTGGCAGCTCTTTGCAAACTGGCAGTTCTGAACAGGCGGGAGACTCCGGCAGCGCTGTAGAGAAGGAAGGCTCTAACAGCGCTAAACAGGCGGGAGACTCCGACAGCGCTGGAGAGGAGGAGGGCTCCGACAGCGCTGGACAGGCGAGGCGCACTGTAGGCCTGATGCGTGGTGCTGGCACTGGTGGTACTGGGCCGAGGACACGCACAGGAAGCCTGGTGCGGGGAGCTGCTACCGGAGGGCTGGGGTGTGGAGGTGGTACTGGAAAAACCGGACCGTGCAGGCGCACTGGAGCTCTTGAGCACGAGCCTGCCCAACCTTATCTGGTTGAATGCTCACGGTTGCCCTGCCAGTGCGGCGAGGTGGAATAGCCCGCACTGGGCTATGCAGGCGAACCGGAGACACCGAGCGCAAAGCTGGTGCCATGTAAGCCGGCCCAAGGAGACGCACTGGGGACCAGCTGCGTAGAGCCGGCTTCATGGCATTAGGCTCGACGCTCAATCTAGCCCGGCCGACACGCGGAGCTGGAATATACCGCACCGGGCTATGCACCCGCACTGGAGACACCGTGCGCACCACTGCATAACACGGTGCCTGTCCGGTCTCTCTAGCCCCCCGGTAAGCACAGGGAGTCTGCCCAGGTCTCCTACCTGGCGTAGCCATACTCCCTGTTAGCCCCCCCCCCAATAAATTTTTGGGGCTGCCTCTCAGGCTTCCATCCGCTACGTCGTGCTGCCTCCTCATATCTGCGCCTCTCAGCTTTCGCCGCCTCCAGTTCTTCTTTGGGGCGCCGATATTCTCCTGGCTGAGCCCAGGGTCCTCTTCCTTCTAATTCGTCCTCCCATGTCCATACCTCCTCTTTGGGCTGCTCCTGTTGCCTCTTCTCCTGCTGCACCTTTGGGCGGCTACACTCCCCTGGTTTAGCCCAGGGTCCTCTCCCGTCGAGGATTTCCTCCCATGTCCAGAAATCCTTATTACGCGTCTCCTCGCGCTGCTCCTGCCTGTTGACACGCTGCGTGGTCCTTTTGTGGTGGGTGATTCTGTAACGGTTTTCTTTATGTGAAGGAGAGTCGGACCAAAATGCAGCGTGTAGATTGCAATCCATGTTTTAATGAACAAACGTAAAACACGAATCAATGCAAACACTACAAAATAAAGACCGTGAATGAACGTAACGAAAACCTAAACAGCCTATCTGGTGAAAAACACATAGACAGGAACAATCACCCACAAACACACAGTGAAACCCAGGCTACCTAAATATGGTTCCCAATCAGAGACAATGACGAACACCTGCCTCTGACTGAGAACCATATCAGGCTGAACATAGAAATAGACAAACAAGACATGAAACATAGAATACCCACTCAGATCACACCCTGACCAATCAAAAACATAGAAAATACAAAGTAAACTATGGTCAGGGCGTGACAAGTATATACAATCTGTAGTATATACCTTCTGTAGTATTTACAATCTGTAGTATTTACCTTCTGTAGTATATACAATCTGTAGTATATACAATCTGTAGTATATACCTTCTGTAGTATTTACAATCTGTAGTATTTACCTTCTGTAGTATATACAATCTGTAGTATATACAATCTGTAGTATATACTGTCTGTAGTATAGACCTTCTGTAGTATATACAATCTGTAGTATATACAATCTGTAGTATATACCTTCTGTAGTATATACAATCTGTAGTATATACCTTCTTTAGTATATACAATCTGTAGTATATACAATCTGTAGTATTTACCTTCTGTAGTATATACAATCTGTAGTATAGACAATCTGTAGTATATACCTTCTGTAGTATATACAATCTGTAGTATATACAATCTGTAGTATTTACCTTCTGTAGTATTTACAATCTGTAGTATATACCTTCTGTAGTATATACCTTATGTAGTATATACCTTATTTAGTATATACAATCTGCAGTATATACAATCTGTAGTATTTACCTTCTGTAGTATATACAATCTGTAGTATATACAATCTGTAGTATATACCTTCTGTAGTATATACAATCTGTAGTATATACAATCTGCAGTATTTACCTTCTGTAGTATTTACAATCTGTAGTATATACCTTCTGTAGTATATACCTTATGTAGTATATACAATCTGTAGTATATACAATCTGTAGTATTTACCTTCTGTAGTATATACAATCCGTAGTATATACAATCTGTAGTATATACAATCTGTAGTATTTACCTTCTGTAGTATTTACAATCTTTAGTATATACCTTCTGTAGTATATACCTTCTGTAGTATTTACCTTCTGTAGTATTTACCTTCTGTAGTATATAGAATCTGTAGTATATACAATCTGTAGTATATACCTTCTGTAGTATATACAATCTGTAGTATATACAATCTGTAGTATATACAATCTGTAGTATATACCTTCTGTAGTATATACAATCTGTAGTATATACAATCTGTAGTATATACCTTCTGTAGTATTTACAATCTGTAGTATTTACCTTCTGTAGTATATACAATCTGTAGTATATACAATCTGTAGTATATACCTTCTGTAGTATTTACAATCTGTAGTATATACCTTCTGTATTATTTACAATCTGTAGTATATACCTTCTGTAGTATATACCTTCTGTAGTATATACAATCTGTAGTATATACAATCTGTAGTATATACCTTCTGTAGTATATACAATCTGTAGTATTTACCTTCTGTAGTATATACCTTATGTAGTATATATAATCTGTAGTATTTGAATTAGACTACTGTTTTCATTTTCTCCAGAGATCAACAGAAGTTAATTTATGACATTCTGAAACGCAGCCTGTGTTTTTTTCATTTTCTTTTACTATTAATAAATAAACATGAGTGTATTTTAACCAGTGGGTTCTGCGTAGCAGACACTGTGATAGTGTGAGAATAAAGATACACCCTTATGCAGGAAACAAACAAAAATGATTTATCATCTTGTCAACACGGCCCTGTTAACACACTGTCAGCAGCAGTAGTATCTAGTATCTTATTTAGATGCTGGTCATCTAGCAGAGACAGACACAGCCTGAATATCTCTGACACATATTTACGCCACAGCTGTAAAGTTAAGGTACAGAACGTATCATACAATCTAGACAACACACGTTACTTTGACACTCTTCTTCATCACAGTTGACATGAAATCAAAGCTATCAGAACAAACCCTTTCATCGTGGAATATCTTTTCACAGACAAATAGAACTTTAGCAAAGACATTGCACACAAGTTGACACTCCGTCAAGTTAATGACCACCACAATTCTAAATATATAGAGAGAGTAGAAGTGGAGGTCTACAATCCGTTTCACCCCTGTCCATGTAATCTTATGCATTATGGTCTATAGGGCCAAACTGATCCTGAATCAGAACTCCAGACTCTATTTGATGGGTGAGTTCAGTATCTCCTGGTAGTCCTGCCGTACAGCCCGGCTGACCCTATACAGCTTCACTCCCGTTAGAGTAAACACACTGGCCATGATGACCAGCCCCCCGATGACGTCGTAGATGGAGGGGACCATGCGCAGCACCATGAGCTGAAGCAACATGGCCACCACTATCTCCAGGTGCTGCACGGTGCTCACCAGGGCGGGGTGGAACTTGTTGAGGGCGTAGTAGACCCCCAGGAACGCCACGGTGGAACAGATACAGATCCCCGTGAGGTAGCCCCACGTCTCCCCATCCAGGGGGATGATCGGCTCCTGCATAACGAACATGGTGGAGGCGCCCCACACCGTGCCCGTCCAGCCGAACGTGAACAGGGCTGTCCACATGCTGACACGCTCCTTGATGGCCCGGTAGACGATCATGGACAGGGCTCCGGTGAGGCCGGCCATCACCGTCATGGTGTAGCCGAACGCCTCCTTCCAGAAGGTGAGGCGAGACTTCTCCTCGTCGGCCACATTGGGGATCATGACGAGACACAGGCCGAACACGCTGCCCACCACCGTCACCACGTCCGTGTAGCCCAGCCTCTCGTCTAACAACAGGAAGGCCATCACGCCGCTGAACACCGTGGTGGTTGCGCGCCACATGATGGTACCGTTGCTGGGCGGCACGATGGCGAAGGCGGTGTAGGCGCAGGTGATGGAGATGACGTTGCAGACACCATAGAAGAAGAGCCGGAGGCGGTACCCCTTCGGGCCGAAGGGTTCCTCCTGGTTATAAAACACCACTGTGATGGACAGGACCTGGATCACAGACCGGATGAAGATCAGCTCCAGGGACGGCACTTTGGAGCGGTCTGCCGCCAGCCGTGTGATCAGAGCAACGCAGCCGTGAGCAACCGCTGCCCCGAACAACGCCATCCAGGTGACCCGGGACGCCAGGACGTTGGCCTCCCCGAAGCTAGCCAGCTGCCCCCCGACCCCCTTGTCCCGGCTCTGGGGCTCCACCCCTCCCCATAACGTCCTGGGGGTCTCCATGGTCTTCCTACTACTGTCTGTCACCAGTCTCTTAGCAGGGCTGGCCTTCGCAAACGAATCAAAGTCCTCAAAGGACGGAGCATCGTCGTAACCCTCGTCTCCAGGCTGGGGGAAGTGGGTGGCGTATTTCACTGTGACGGAATTGGGGTGGATCTTCACCCTCTTCTTAGATCCTCCATACTGCTGCTGGCCCCCAGACACATCCATGTTCCTTCAGCAGATCAGAGCACACTGGAGAAGGACAGAGGTCAGAGTTAAACATGACTACATTACTGACTGGAGGGAATATACTGACTGGTGGTAATATACTGGTAGTAATATACTGGTAGTAATATACTGACTGGTAGTAATATACTGGTAGTAATATACTGGTAGTAATATACTGACTGGTGGTAATATACTGGTGGTAATATACTGGTAGTAATATACTGACTGGTAGTAATATACTGGTAGTAATATACTGGCAGTAATATACTGGTAGTAATATACTGACTGGTAGTAATATACTGGTGGTAATATACTGGTGGTAATATACTGGTGGTAATATACTGACTGGTGGTAATATACTGGTAGTAATATACTGGTAGTAATATACTGACTGGTAGTAATATACTGGTAGTAATATACTGGTAGTAATATACTGGTAGTAATATACTGGTAGTAATATACTGACTGGTGGTAATATACTGACTGGTGGTAATATACTGACTGGGGGTAATATACTGACTGGGGATAATATACTGGTGGTAATATACTGACTGGTAGTAATATACTGACTGGTGGTAATATACTGGTGGTAATATACTGACTGGTGGTAATATACTGACTGGGGATAATATACTGGTAGTAATATACTGACTGGTGGTAATATACTGAATGGGGATAATATACTGGTGGTAATATACTGACTGGTGGTAATATACTGATGGTAATATACTGAATGGGGATAATATACTGGTGGTAATATACTGACTGGTGGTAATATACTGGTAGTAATATACTGACTGGTGGTAATATACTGACTGGTGTTAATATACTGACTGGTGGTAATATACTGGTGGTAATATACTGGTGGTAATATATTGGTGGTAATATACTGGTAGTAATATACTGACTGGTAGTAATATACTGGTAGTAATATACTGGCAGTAATATACTGATAGTAATATACTGACTGGTAGTAATATACTGGTGGTAATATACTGGTGGTAATATACTGGTGGGAATATACTGACTGGTGGTAATATACTGGAAGTAATATACTGGTAGTAATATACTGACTGGTAGTAATATACTGGTAGTAATATACTGGTAGTAATATACTGACTGGTAGTAATATACTGGTGGTAATATACTGGTGGTAATATACTGGTGGGAATATACTGACTGGTGGTAATATACTGGAAGTAATATACTGGTAGTAATATACTGACTGGTAGTAATATACTGGTAGTAATATACTGGTAGTAATATACTGGTGGTAATATACTGGTAGTAATATACTGGTAGTAATATACTGGTGGTAATATACTGACTGGTGGTAATATACTGGTGGTAATATACTGGTGGTAATATACTGGTGGTAATATACTGACTGGTGGTAATATACTGGTGGTAATATACTGGTGGTAATATTTTTATTTTATTTTTATTTCACCTTTATTTAACCAGGTAGGCAAGTTGAGAACAAGTTCTCATTTACAACTGTGACCTGGCCAAGATAAAGCAAAGCAGTTCGACACATACAACGACACAGAGTTACACATGGAGTAAAACAAACATACAGTCAATAATACAGTATAAACAAGTCTATATACGATGTGAGCAAATGAGGTGAGATAAGGGAGGTAAAGGCAAAAAGGCCATGGTGGCAAAGTAAATACAATATAGCAAGTAAAACACTGGAATGGTAGATTTGCAATGGGAGAATGTGCAAAGTAGAAATAAAATATTGGGGTGCAAAGGAGCAAAATAAATAAATAAATGAAATACAGTAGGGAAAGAGGTAGTTGTTTGGCCTAAATTATAGGTGGGCTATGTACAGGTGCAGTAATCTGTGAGCTGCTCTGACAGTTGGTGCTTAAAGCTAGTGAGGGAGATAAGTGTTTCCAGTTTCAGAGATTTTTGTAGTTCGTTTGAATTGAACCCTGTGGCACCCCCATAGAGACTGCCAGAGGTCCGGACAGCAGACCCTCCGATTTGACACACTGAACTCTATCAGAGAAGTAGTTGGTGAACCAGGCGAGGCAATCATTTGAGAAACCAAGGCTGTCGAGTCTGCAGATGAGGATGTGGTGATTGACAGAGTCGAAAGCCTTGGCCAGATCAATGAATACGGCTGCACAGTGATGTTTCTTATCGATGGCGGTTAAGATATCGTTTAGGACCTTGAGCGTGGCTGAGGTGCACCCATGACCAGCTCTGAAACCAGATTGCATAGCAGAGAAGGTATGGTGAGATTCGAAATGGTCGGTAATCTGTTTGTTGACTTGGCTTTCGAAGACCTTAGAAAGGCATGGTAGGATAGATATAGGTCTGTAGCAGTTTGGGTCAAGAGTGTCACCCCCTTTGAAGAGGGGGATGACCGCAGCTGCTTTCCAATCTTTGGGAATCTCAGACTACACGAAAGAGAGGTTGAACAGGCTAGTAATAGGGGTGGCAACAATTTTGGCAGATAATTTTAGAAAGAAAGGGTCCAGATTGTCTAGCCCGGCTGATTTGTAGGGGTCCAGATTTTGCAGCTCATTCAGAACATCAGCTGAGCAGATTTGGGAGAAGGAGAAATGGGGAAGGCTTGGGCGAGTTGTTGTGGGGGGTGCAGTGCTGTTGACCGGGGTAGGAGTAGCCAGGTGGAAAGCATGGCCAGCCGTAGAAAAATGCTTATTGAAATTCTCAATTATGGTGGATTTATCAGTGGTGACAGTGTTTCCTATCTTCAATGCAGTGGGCAGCTGGGAGGAGGTGTTCTTATTCTCCATGGACTTTACAGTGTCCCAGAACTTTTTTGAGTTAGTGTTGCAGGAAGCAAATTTCTGCTTGAAAAAGCTAGCCTTGGCTTTTCTAACTGCCTGTGTATAATGGTTTCTAGCTTCCCTGAACAGCTGCATATCACGGGGGCTGTTCGATGCTAATGCAGAACGCCATAGGATGTTTTTGTGTTGGTTAAGGGCAGTCAGGTCTGGGGAGAACCAAGGGCTATATCTGTTCCTGGTTCTAAATTTCTTGAATGGGGCATGTTTATTTAAGATGGTTAGGAAGGCATTTTTAAAAAATATCCAGGCATCCTCTACTGACGGGATGAGATCAATATCCTTCCAGGATACCCCGGCCAGGTCGATTAGAAAGGCCTGCTCGCTGAAGTGTTTCAGGGAGCGTTTTACAGTGATGAGTGGAGGTCGTTTGACCGCTGACCCATTACGGATGCAGGCAATGAGGCAGTGATCGCTGAGATCTTGGTTGAAAACAGCAGAGGTGTATTTAGAGGGCAAGTTGGTTAGGATGATATCTATGAGGGTGCCCGTGTTTAAGGCTTTGGGGAGGTACCTGGTAGGTTCATTAATAATTTGTGTGAGATTGAGGGCATCAAGTTTAGATTGTAGGATGGCTGGGGTGTTAAGCATGTTCCAGTTTAGGTCGTCTAGCAGCACAAGCTCTGAAGATAGATGGGGGGCAATCAGTTCACATATGGTGTCCAGAGCACAGCTGGGGGCAGAGGGTGGTCTATAGCAGGCGGCAACGGTGAGAGACTTGTTTTTAGAGAGGTGGATTTTTAAAAGTAGAAGTTCAAATTGTTTGGGTACAGACCTGGATAGTAGGACAGAACTCTGCAGGCTATCTTTGCAGTAGATTGCAACACCGCCCCCTTTGGCAGTTCTAACTTGTCTGAAAATGTTATAGTTTGGGATGAAAATGTCATAATTTTTGGTGGTCTTCCTAAGCCAGGATTCAGACACAGCTAGAACATCCGGATTGGCAGAGTGTGCTAAAGCAGTGAATAGAACAAACTTAGGGAGGAGGCTTCTAATGTTAACATGCATGAAACCAAGGCTATTACGGTTACAGAAGTCGTCAAAAGAGAGCGCCTGGGGAATAGGAGTGGAGCTAGGCACTGCAGGGCCTGGATTCACCTCTACATCGCCAGAGGAACAGAGTAGGAGTAGAATAAGGGTGCGGCTAAAAGCAATAAGAATTGGTCGTTTAGAACGTCTGGAACAGAGAGTAAAAGGAGGTTTCTGGGGGTGATAAAATAGCATCAAGGTATAATGTACAGACAAAGGTATGGTAGGATGTGAATACAGTGGAGGTAAACCTAGGTATTGAGTGATGAAGAGAGAGATATTGTCTCTAGAAACATAATTGAAACCAGGAGATGTCATTGCATGTGTGGGTGGTGGAACTAATAGGTTGGATAAGGTATAATGAGCAGGACTAGAGGCTCTACAGTGAAATAAGCCAATAAACACTAACCAGAACAGCAATGGACAAGGCATATTGACATTAAGGAGAGGCATGCTCAGTCGAGTGATCAAAAAGGTCCAGTGAGTGGAGAGGTTGGTTGGGGGTCACGGCGATTTAGACAGCTAAATCTGTAGCAAGCTAGCACAGGAGCAAGCTAGCATAGGATGGAGGTCTGTTATTAGCCAACTCTTGTGTTCCGTCAGTAGATTAGTGGGTTTCCGTGTGGTAGAGGGGATTAATCCAAATCACACAACAACAACAAAAATAAAAACAATAGATATAGTTATAGAGGCCCAAGAAGAAAAATAAATGAATAAATAAAAATAAAATAAAAATTGGTAGTAATATACTGACTGGTGGTAATATACTGGTGGTAATATACTGGTGGTAATATACTGACTGGTGGTAATATACTGGTAGTACTATACTGGTGGTAATATACTGGTGGTAATATACTGACTGGTGGTAATATACTGGTAGTAATATACTGGTGGTAATATACTGGTGGTAATATACTGGTAGTAATATACTGGTGGTAATATACTGGTGGTAATATACTGGTGGTAATATACTGACTGGTGGTAATATACTGGTAGTAATATACTGGTGGTAATATACTGGTGGTAATATACTGACTGGTGGTAATATACTGACTGGTGGTAATATACTGGTGGCAATATACTGGTGGTAATATACTGACTGGTGGTAATATACTGGTAGTAATATACTGGTGGTAATATACTGGTGGTAATATACTGACTGGTGGTAATATACTGGTGGTAATATACTGGTGGTAATATACTGGTAGTAATATACTGACTGGTGGTAATATACTGGTAGTAATATACTGACTGGTGGTAATATACTGGTGGTAATATACTGGTAGTAATATACTGGTGGTAATATACTGACTGGTGGTAATATACTGGTAGTAATATACTGGTGGTAATATACTGGTGGTAATATACTGACTGGTGGTAATATACTGGTGGTAATATACTGGTGGTAATATACTGGTAGTAATATACTGACTGGTGGTAATATACTGGTAGTAATATACTGACTGGTGGTAATATACTGGTGGTAATATACTGGTAGTAATATACTGGTGGTAATATACTGACTGGTGGTAATATACTGGTGGTAATATACTGACTGGTAGTAATATACTGACTGGTAGTAATATACTGGTAGTAATATACTGACTGGTAATATACTGACTGGTGGTAATATACTGACTGGTGGTAATATACTGGTAGTAATATACTGACTGGTGGTAATATACTGGTGGCAATATACTAGTGGTAATATACTGGTGGTAATATACTGACTGGTGGTAATATACTGGTGGTAATATAATGGTGGTAATATACTGGTGGTAATATACTGGTGGTAATATACTGTTTCTTGAGTGATATCAAATAATGTATCTGATATGTTAAAAACATGATTGTTTATGGAACAATTCACAAGAATGTGAATTAAAATGTTTTTTTTAAATCTAAAATGTGAATATATTGTGCGGTCTTGGAGAGGAACAGCAAAGGGAGAAATACCATAGAAAGACAGAGGTCTTCCCACTGATGAAACACTTACATAATTCATAACTCACTGCCTCAGTGATCTCCTTTTCCGTCCCTGTCTTTCTCTCCCCGTCTCCTTTGCATTCCCCCCACCCTCTCTCTCTCCTTCTCTCTCTGTATCTCTCTCTCTCTCTCACACACACACACACTTCTCCCCTCCCCTCCTCTCTCACCTTCTCTTTCTCTTGTGTGGTCTCATGTCTATTTCCTATATATCCAGGCAGTGCTAGCTCAGCTGAGGCACAGAGAGAGGGATAATGTAATGAAGCAGGCTGTGATGATGCTATAGGGGAGGGGGGACTCTTCTCTCTACCCTCCATATTGGACCAGAGACATAATTACACAGTTAAATGAGTCACATGATGTTTCCCTATTAGCTGCTTGACTGAGCGCCCAAAAAGATGCCACCCCTAGGGAGGGAATGACAGCTCGATGCATGCTGCCGTGCACTAGCCTGCCGTGCACTAGCCTAGCCTACTAATAATAACTACACAGAAAACAGAGAGGGAATGGGGCTGGAGAGTACAACTGATATTCAAATGTTCTACTATCTAATGATAAGAAACATTTCTAGATGTCTTGTAAGAATCGAAATACATTGTGTTTAGTACAACAAAACACAGAAGACCTATCCTTGGTCTTATAATACATCATATACTAACTGGAATTATGAATCCTCTCCTTGTGGGATGCTCAGTTCCATCCACCCCCATACTGCAGACGGAGGATCTTAATTTGATCACTCTATTGTTGCTGAGAATTTTCTTGTGCAGTAGGAAATCCAAGCGTGTAGTGTATTTGAGGTTTAAATAGGCTTCTAAAGTTTGTGATTCTAATTTTAAATTTTACTTGATTTGCACTAACGAAAAAATGTATCAACCCCTACAAAAATGTCCATTAATTATAATCAACATAACAATTTACATTTCCTGTTGCTGTGGGATTATTTTTCTTCGGTAACAAACTGGCTCAAATTAACATCCTACATCTGTAGACATGAAACATCCCAACAACATGAAACCTCCAACAGAGCTCTCAGACCAGTCTCCTGCTCACCTACCCATAACCAGCGGTATTCCTCTAAACCCTGGACATTTGGAAGGTAATGAAACTCAAAATACCCCATGACCAATACCTTCCCCATGACCAATACCTTCCCCATGACCAATACCTTCCCCATGACCAATACCAATACCCATGACCAATACCTTCCCCATGACCAATACTAATACCCATGACCAATACCAATACCCATGACCAATACCAAAACCAATACCTTCCCCATGACCAATACCAATACCAATACCTTCCCCATGACCAATACCCATGACCAATACCTTCCCCATGACCAATACTAATACCCATGACCAATACCAATACCCATGACCAATACCAAAACCAATACCTTCCCCATGACCAATACCTTCCCCATGACCAATACCTTCCCCATGACCAATACCAATACCCATGACCAATACCAATACCCATGACCAATACCAAAACCAATACCTTCCCCATGACCAATACCTTCCCCATGACCAATACCAATACCTTCCCCATGACCAATACCAATACCCATGACCAATACCAATACCCATGACCAATACCAAAACCAATACCTTCCCCATGACCAATACCTTCCCCATGACCAATACCAATACCAATACCTTCCCCATGACCAATACCTTCCCCATGACCAATACCTTCCCCATGACCAATACCATTACCCATGACCAATACCTTCCCCATGACCAATACCATGACCAATACCAATACCCATGACCAATACCAATACCCATGACCAATACCAATACCCATGACCAATACCCATGACCAATACCTTCCCCATGACCAATACCTTCCCCATGACCAATACCAATACCCATGACCAATACCCATACCTTCCCCATGACCAATACCTTCCCCATGACCAATACCAATACCAATACCTTCCCCATGACCAATACCTTCCCCATGACCAATACCTTCCCCATGACCAATACCAATACCCATGACCAATACCTTCCCCATGACCAATACCTTCCCCATGACCAATACCCATGACCAATACCCATGACCAATACCAATACCCATGACCAATACCAATACCCATGACCAATACCCATGACCAATACCTTCCCCATGACCAATACCTTCCCCATGACCAATACCAATACCCATGACCAATACCCATGACCAATACCCATGACCAATACCAATACCCATGACCAATACCAATACCCATGACCAATACCCATGACCAATACCTTCCCCATGACCAATACCAATACCAATACCCATGACCAATACCCATGACCAATACCAATACCCATGACCAATACCAATACCCATGACCAATACCAATACCCATGACCAATACCTTCCCCATGACCAATGCCAATACCCATGAACAATACCAATACCAATACCCATGACCAATACCAATACCTTCCCCAATACCCATGACCAATACCTTCCCCATGACCAATACCTTCCCCATGACCAATACCAATACCCATGACCAATACCCATGACCAATACCAATACCCATGACCAATACCCATGACCAATACCAATACCCATGACCAATACTAATACCCATGACCAATACCAATACCCATGACCAATACCAATACCCATGACCAATACTAATACCCATGACCAATACCAATACCAATAACCATGACCAATACCAATACCCATGACCAATACCAATACCCATGACCAATACCAATACCCATGACCAATACCCATGACCAATACCTTCCCCATGACCAATACCAATACCCATGACCAATACCTTCCCCATGACCAATACCAATACCCGTGACCAATACCAATACCCATGACCAAATGAACATCCATTACGATTTCTAACAGAAATCCGCTTTAGCTGTAAGCTATTTCTCCCGCCCCAAGGTGGTGGTTTCCAGCCCCATGCAGCCCAACTCTTGATAATAATGGATTAACAGCTAGAGAATGAAAAGCCCTCCTTGGCTATACCAAACTGGAAGTCTGGCCAACACTCTGTAATCTCAGTTCCTACCACAAGGGGACAGGGGCAGAGATATGTGCCTTCCTATCTGACAAACCCCCCAACCACATCACCTCTGTCTCTTTTTCTCCCTGTCGCTCTATATCTCTGTCTCTCCCCCTCTGTCTCTATATATCTCTGTCTCTCTCCCTCTGTCTCTCCCCCTCTGTCTCTCCCTCACTCTGTCTCTATATATCTCTGTCTCTCCCTCACTCTGTCTCTATATGTCTCTCTCTCCCTCACTCTGTCTCTATATATCTCTGTCTCTCTCCCTCTGTCTCTATATATCTCTGTCTCTCCCCCTCTGCCTCTATATATCTCTGTCTCTCCCTTACTCTGTCTCTCTCCCTCTGTCTCTATATATCTCTGTATCTCTCCCTCTGTTTCTATATATCTCTGTCTCTCTCCCTCTGTCTCTATATATCTCTGTCTCTCCATCACTCTGTCTCTATATATATCTGTCTCTCCCTCACTCTGTCTCTCTCCCTCTGTCTCTATATATCTCTGTCTCTCTCCCTCTCTCTATACATCTCTGTCTCTCCCTCACTCTGTATCTCTCCCTCTGTCTCTATAGATCTCTGTCTCTCTCCCTCTGTCTCTCTATATCTCTCCCTCTGTCTCTCTATATCTCTGTCTCTCTCCCTCTGTCTCTCAATATCTCTGTCTCTCTATATCTCTGTCTCTCTCCCTCTGTCTCTCTATATCTCTCTCACTCTGCTACCACCACTCTCTCATCTCTGATACATTGCCTTCTGGTCAAACATTCACATATTTGATTATTATAAGTCAAAAATAACTGATTTGCTTTATATTTCAAGTAGCCTATGGCTGTTGAAAAGACTATGTCTGGAAAAGCTTGACTAGTTTAAAAAGGTATTTATTTCATTTAGGTGGAAACCTTCGCAAAACACAATTTGCTCGAGGAAAAAGTGGTATTTTGAGAGGGTAGAATTCATAATTAAATGTAGGAAAAGGGAGAAATCCCAATTTCATCCGGGAGTTCTTGGATAAGTAACGGAACCAACCTCGATTCACAATCAAATAATCTCAGAATAAAGATTTTCCTAATACTATTTTTTTTATTACATTAATATAAACTACACGCATAAAGCGTCAAATGACAGAGTGGCAATACTTTTGATATTTACGCATGCAGACTACTCGTTAACTGTAATTTGTTAACGTTTGACGTCAACGTGTGCCCGTTTCTAACGTTCCGGTTTGTCTGCAACAATATATAAATCTAAAATATGTCAATTTCCTGAGAAAGCCTGTCATTATAACATAATGTAATACTGTTGTGGCAGTATAGAGTAGCCTATCGCCATAGGTCTGGTCAAACAGAACTACATATCCAGTGCACAATTATATTATTCAAAAACGAATAAAATAATATTCTGTAAAAATTTGAAATATCACTTACCCTTTCCCTAAAAGAAGTTCCTATCGACGGAAAAGCACTATTTGCATCCTAACTGACAGAATTCCTTGATTTTTCTTGTTCTGTAAATCTGGAGAACGGTGCTTGCCGTTTCTCCATCTTCCCGTGGAGTGGATGCTGCGCGTCTTTAACAGACAAGTTGTCTGTGTGCGAGACACGAGAAGTTCTCCACTGACGTTAGATGGGCGCGAGTGAAAGAATGGCTGGAACCGATGGAAGAAGGAAGCTACAGCGTCTCTCCCCTCTCAAAACATTACACACCAAGACCACCACTACGAAAAATGTCACAAACTACCATGGGTTGGGGGGATGGAGATGTGTGAGTCCAACCTGGTCTCAGAGCATTTAGTGTTATTCTGCATGTAAATTCCCGATACACTCAATTTATATACATTAGGTTTCATATGGTATGTATGCATTTTTTGTCCATCACCTATGATATTTAACTAGGCAAGTCAGTTAAGAACATTAAGAACAAATTCTTATTTTCAATGACAGCCTTGGAAGAGTGGGTTAACTGCCTTGTCCAGGGGCAGAAGGACAGATGTTTAGCTTGTCAGCTCAGGGATTCGATCTAGCAACCTTTTGGTTACTGGCACAACGCTCTAACCACTAGGATACCTGCAAAATGTACAATATTTAAAAATATATATTTGCAAAGCGTATGATATGTTAAGAATTCTAGCTAGGAGGCTAACGTTAGGTTAAGGTTAAGTTTAGGTTTACGTTTAGTTAAAATTCTTAATGTTAGGTTTTTGGAAAGGGCTAGCTAACATGCTAAGTTGTTGCAAAGTAGCTTAAAAGCTGTGAATTAGCAAAAAGTTGTCCTTAATGAGCGTCAAAGATGCAACCTGTGGGTTGCTAGAAGTTAGCATTATACTTCAACACCCACCCATCCATCCCGACTAACACCCTACTTGAATTTTTTGCCTTTACGTAAGCATACTAAACGTAACATATCATATTAATTTGATTGTCCCGGATGAACTTTTATTATGTTATTTATTATGTTGTGTCTATGAGACCAGGCTGGTGTTTAGGTGTGATCATCACATCATCACATCATCATCACCATAATTTTTTGCGGTGACGTAGTGGCCCCATGAGTGACAGAACACTGAGCCAATCACAGCACAACTAGAGAACATTACCAACCCCTACGCTCCATATTATCCTCTGGTTGCCGTAACCACCACAGAAAGCACTGAGCTAGGCTGAAACACCTGCATTTTGGAGCTGCTTTACTCAAGAAAGCAAGAAATGATTAGAAAACGGATTTGTGACACGTATTAATGCCAATATAACATGCAAAACAGGCAACAACAAAAATATATATACACTGCTCAAAAAAATAAAGGGAACACTTAAACAACACAATGTAACTCCAAGTCAATCACACTTCTGTGAAATCAAACTGTCCACTTAGGAAGCAACACTGATTGACAATAAATTTCACATGCTGTTGTGCAAATGGAATAGACAACAGGTGGAAATTATAGGCAATTAGCAAGACACCCCCAATAAAGGAGTGGTTCTGCAGGTGATAACCACAGACCACTTCTCAGTTCCTGTGCTTCCTGGCTGATGTTTTGGTCACTTTTGAATGGTGGCGGTGCTTTCACTCTAGTGGTAGCATGAGACGGAGTCTACAACCCACACAAGTGGCTCAGGTAGTGCAGCTCATCCAGGATGGCACATCAATGCGAGCTGTGGCAAGAAGGTTTGCTGTGTCTGTCAGCGTAGTGTCCAGAACATGGAGGCGCTACCAGGAGACAGGCCAGTACATCAGGAGACGTGGAGGAGGCCGTAGGAGTGCAACAACCCAGCAGCAGGACCGCTACCTCCACCTTTGTACAAGGAGGAGCAGGAGGAGCACTGCCAGAGCCCTGCAAAATGACCTCCAGCAGGCCACAAATGGGCATGTGTCTGCTCAAACGGTCAGAAACAGACTCCATGAGGGTGGTATGAGGGCCCAACGTCTACAGGTGGGGGTTGTGCTTACAGCCCAACACCATGCAGGACGTTTGGCATTTGCCAGAGAACACCAAGATTGGCAAATTCGCCACTGGCGCCCTGTGCTCTTCACAGATGAAAGCAGGTTCACACTGAGTACATGTGACAGACGTGACAGAGTCTGGAGATGCCGTGGAGAACATTCTGCTGCCTGCAAACATCCTCCAGCATGACCGGTTTGGCGGTGGGTCAGTCATGGTGTGGGGTGGCATTTCTTTGGGGGGCCGCACATCCCTCCATGTGCTCGCCAGAGGTAGCCTGACTGCCAATAGGTACCGAGATAAGCTCCTCAGACCCCTTGTGAGACCATATGCTGGTGCGGTTGGCCCTGGGTTCCTCCTAATGCAAGACAATGCTAGACCTCAAGTGGCTGGAGTGTGTCAACAGTTCCTGCAAGAGGAAGGCATTGATGCTATGGACTGGCCCGCCCGTTCCCCAGACCTGAATCCAATTGAGCACATCTGGGACATCATGTCTCGCTCCATCCACCAACGCCACATTGCACCACAGACTGTCCAGGAGTTGGCGGATGCTTTAGTCCAGGTCTGGGAGGAGATCCCCCAAGAGACCATCCGCCACCTCATCAGGAGCATGCCCAGGCGTTGTAGGGAGGTCATACAGGCACGTGGAGGCCACACACACTACTGAGCCTCATTTTGACTTGTTTTAAGGACATTACATCAAAGTTGGATCAGCCTGTAGTGTGGTTTTCCACTTTAATTTTGAGTGTGACTCCAAAATCCAGACGTCCATGGGTTGATAAATTTGATTTCCATTGATAATTTTTGTGTGATTTTGTTGTCAGCACATTCAACTATGTAAAGAAAAAAGTATTTAATAAGAATATTTCATTCATTCAGATCTAGGATGTGTTATTTTAGTGTTCCCTTATATACATATACATACACACAGTACC
Source organism: Oncorhynchus mykiss (assembly GCF_057628025.1). NCBI lineage: Eukaryota > Metazoa > Chordata > Actinopteri > Salmoniformes > Salmonidae > Oncorhynchus > Oncorhynchus mykiss. The sequence continues at coordinate 905,008 of NC_143032.1, read as the reverse complement.
AGTACCAGTCAAAAGATTGGACACACCTACTCATTCAAGGGTTTTTTATTTATTTTTACTATTTTTTACATTGTAGAATAATAGTGAAGAGCTAAAAACTATGAAATTACACATATGGAATCATGTAGTAACCAAAACAGTCTTAAACAAATCAAAATATGTCATGATCTTCATAATGACCAAGGTGCAGCGTGATAGGCATGGCAAATGAACACCGAACAAAAACAACAAAATACCAAACGAAGCTACTGTTGTGCACACAGGCAAATATCTGTAGACAAGATCCCACAACTAACAATGGGGAAAATGGCTACCAAAATATGATCCCCAATCAGAGACAACGATAAACAGCTGTCTCTGATTGGGAACCATATCAGGCCACCATAGAAATACATATTCACCTAGATGACCCACCTTAGTCACTATCACGCCCCAACCACGAACTTCCGGCGCCGACAGAGATGGCCGCCTCGCTTCGCGTTCCTAGGAAACTATGCAGTTTTTTGTTTTTTTACGTGTTATTTCTTACATTACTACCCCAGGTCATCTTAGGTTTCATTACATACAGTCGAGAAGAACTACTGAATATAAGATCAGCGTCAACTCACCATCAGTACGACCAAGAATATGTTTTTCGCGACGCGGATCCTGTGTTCTGCCTTACAAACAGGACAACGGAATGGACTCCATGCAGCGACCCAAAAAAACGACTCAGAAAAAGAGGGAAACGAGGCGGTCTTCTGGTCAGACTCCGGAGACGGGCACACCGTGCACCACTCCCTAGCATTCTTCTTGCCAATGTCCAGTCTCTTGAGAACAGGGTTGATGAAATCCGAGCAAGGGTAGCATTCCAGAGGGACATCAGAGACTGTAACGTTCTTTGCTTCACGGAAACATGGCTCACTGGAGAGACGCTATCCGAGGCGGTTCAGCCAATGGGTTTCTCCACGCATCGCGCCGACAGAAACAAACATCTTTCTGGTAAGAAGAGTGGCGGGGGCGTATGCCTCATGACTAACGAGACATGGTGTGATGAAAGAAACATACAGGAACTCAAATCAATAAAGCTTTTCACGAAACAAACTTTCATTACAACAATGATTATATTCACTGTTCACTTGATTTAGAATTCCTCACAATCAAATGTAGACCGCATTATCTACCAAGAGAATTCTCTTCGATTATAATCACAGCCGTATATATCCCCCCCCAAAGCAGACACATCGATGGCTCTGAAAGAACTTTATTTAACTCTTTGCAAACTGGAAACCATTTATCCGGAGGCTGCATTCATTGTTGCTGGGGATTTTAACAAGGCTAATCTGAAAACAAGACTCCCTAAATTTTATCAGCATATCGATTGCGCAACCAGGGGTGGTAAAACCTTGGATCATTGTTACTCTAACTTCCGCGACGCATATAATGCCCTGCCCCGCCCCCCTTTCGGAAAAGCTGACCACGACTCTATTTTGTTGATCCCTGCCTACAGACAGAAACTAAAACAAGAGGCTCCCACGCTGAGGTCTGACCAACGCTGGTCCGACCAAGCTGACTCCACACTCCAAGACTGCTTCCATCACGTGGACTGGGATATGTTTCGTATTGCGTCAGATAACAATATTGACGAATACGCTGATTCGGTGTGCGAGTTCATTAGAACGTGCGTTGAAGATGTCGTTCCCATAGCAACGATTAAAACATTCCCTAACCAGAAACCGTGGATTGATGGCAGCATTCGCGTGAAACTGAAAGCGCGAACCACTGCTTTTAATCAGGGCAAGGTGTCTGGTAACATGACCGAATACAAACAGTGCAGCTATTCCCTCCGCAAGGCTATCAAACAAGCTAAGCGTAAGTACAGAGACAAAGTAGAATCTCAATTCAACGGCTCAGACACAAGAGGCATGTGGCAGGGTCTACAGTCAATCACGGACTACAGGAAGAAATCCAGCCCAGTCACGGACCAGGATGTCTTGCTCCCAGGCAGACTAAATAACTTTTTTGCCCGCTTTGAGGACAAAACAGTGCCACTGACACGGCCTGCAACGAAAACATGCGGTCTCTCCTTCACTGCAGCCGAGGTGAGTAAGACATTTAAACGTGTTAACCCTCGCAAGGCTGCAGGCCCAGACGGCATCCCCAGCCGCGCCCTCAGAGCATGCGCAGACCAGCTGGCCGGTGTGTTTACGGACATATTCAATCAATCCCTATACCAGTCTGCTGTTCCCACATGCTTCAAGAGGGCCACCATTGTTCCTGTTCCCAAGAAAGCTAAGGTAACTGAGCTAAACGACTACCGCCCCGTAGCACTCACTTCCGCCATCCTGAAGTGCTTTGAGAGACTAGTCAAGGACCATATCACCTCCACCCTACCTGACACCCTAGACCCACTCCAATTTGCTTACCGCCCAAATAGGTCCACAGACGATGCAATCTCAACCACACTGCACACTGCCCTAACCCATCTGGACAAGAGGAATACCTATGTGAGAATGCTGTTCATCGACTACAGCTCGGCATTCAACACCATAGTACCCTCCAAGCTCGTCATCAAGCTCGAGACCCTGGGTCTCGACCCCGCCCTGTGCAACTGGGTACTGGACTTCCTGACGGGCCGCCCCCAGGTGGTGAGGGTAGGCAACAACATCTCCTCCCCGCTGATCCTCAACACTGGGGCCCCACAAGGGTGCGTTCTGAGCCCTCTCCTGTACTCCCTGTTCACCCACGACTGCGTGGCCACGCACGCCTCCAACTCAATCATCAAGTTTGCGGACGACACAACAGTGGTAGGCTTGATTACCAACAACGACGAGACGGCCTAGAGGGAGGAGGTGAGGGCCCTCGGAGTGTGGTGTCAGGAAAATAACCTCACACTCAACGTCAACAAAACTAAGGAGATGATTGTGTAAACTCTCCTTCCAGACTCACATCTCCAATCTAAAATTAAATCTAGAATCGGCTTCCTATTTCGCAACAAAGCCTCCGTCACTCATGCTGCCAAACATACCCTGTTAAAACGGACTATTCTGCCGATTCTTGACTTTGGCGATGTTATTTACAAAATAGCCTCCAAAATGCTACTCAACAAATTGGATGTAGTCTATCACAGTGCCATCCGTTTTGTCACTAAAGCCCCATATACTACCTACCACTGTGACCTGTATGCTCTCGTTGGCTGGCCCTCGCTACATATTCGCCTCCAAACCCACTGTTCCAGGTCATCTATAAGTCTTTGCAAGGTAAAGCCCCGCCTTATCTCACTGGTCATCCCCAAAGCCAACTCCTCCTTTGGCCGCCTTTATTTTTCTATTGTGTTATTGGTGTTGGAGGGCCAGCAGGAGGCACTCTTTCCTCTGGTCTAAAGAATATCCCAATGCCCCAGGGCAGTGATTGGGGACATTACCCTGTGTAGGGTGCTGTCTTTCGGATGGAACGTTAAACGGGTGTCCTGACTCTCTGAGGTCATTAAAGATCCCATGGCACCTTTCATAAGAGTAGGGGTGTTAACCCCGGTGTCCTGGATAAATTCCCAATCTGACCCTCATACCATCATGAACCTAATCATCCCCAGCTTGCAATTGGCTCATTCATCCCCCTCATCTCCCCTGTAACTATTACCCAGGTCGTTGCTGTAAATGAGAACGTGTTCTCAGTCAACTTACCTGGTAAAATAACGGTAAAAAAATTATAATAATTGACTGTATGTTTGTTTATTCCATGTGTTTGTTGTTGTTTTTGTCGCACTGCTTTGCTTTATCTTGGCCAGGTCGCAGTTGTAAATGAGAACTTGTTCTCAACTGGCCACCTGGTTAAATAAAGGAGAAATATATAAAACAATAATAATAATTCATGTGCAATTTTCCTAAATGGGTCATGGACACTGTAGGTTGTTGTGAAGGTGTGATGTCATTACGTCCAGCTGTTTGGAGCGACACAAGACAGTCCCATGGAAACGCAACCTAGCAGGAAATCTATTTTGTATGCCAAATTTCTAAATGTATTCTTGTATTCTAGGCAGCCGCCACAGAAAGTGATGCAGTCCAGAAGCATGATGGAGCCCCATCTGTAGAGAGCATGACAGCCATAGGGGGCTGGTGGAAGGAGCTATAAGAGAACGGGCTCATTGTAATGGTTGGAATGGAATCAATGGAATGGAGTCAAACATGCAGTTTCCATATGTTCGATGTCTTTGATATCGTTCCATTTATTCCATTCCAGTCATTACAATGAGCCTGTCCTCCTATAGCTCCTCCCACCATCCTCCTCTGGTGGCAGCATTTTGGTGAGAGCACATGGCTGCTGAAGATTGTGATATTGACTTGGTTGTCTACCTCCTGGGCCGCATCGCCTCTTGGGCTGCGTCTGCCTCCTGGGCCGCGTCTGCCTCCTGGGCCGCGTCTGCCTCCTGGGACGCATCGCCTCCTGCCTCCTCTGTCCCCTTTTTGGTTCTTGTCTGTTTGGTTTGTTTGCAAGTTTGTTGATTAATTTGCCTTGTATTTAAATTCATGAAATGTTATGAAACTGCCATTCTGTTTGGTCTCTACTTCACTCTGCCTGCTCAACCCGGATGCAAAAGAACCTGGTCTCTACTTCACTTTGCCTGCTCAACCCGGATCCAAAAGAACCTGGTCTCTACTTCACTCTGCCTGCTCAACCCGGATCCAAGAGAACCTGGTCTCTACTTCACTCTGCCTGCTCAACCCGGATCCAAAAGAACCTGGTCTCTACTTCACTCTGCCTGCTCAACCCGGATCCAAAAGAACCTGGTCTCTACTTCACTCTGCCTGCTCAACCCGGATCCAAAAGAACCTGGTCTCGACTTCACTCTGCCTGCTCAACCCGGATCCAAAAGAACCTGGTCTCTACTTCACTCTGCCTGCTCAACCCGGATCCAAAAGAACCTGGTCTCTACTTCACTCTGCCTGCTCAACCCGGATCCAAAAGAACCTGGTCTCGACTTCACTCTGCCTGCTCAACCCGGATCCAAAAGAACCTGGTCTCTACTTCACTCTGCCTGCTCAACCCGGATCCAAAAGAACCTGGTCTCTACTTCACTCTGCCTGCTCAACCCGGATCCAAAATAACCAAAAGTCTCTTTTCTACCAAGTGATAGATCCAGTTCACATGACTAACAACAGAGGATGAATGATATAATATGAAAGGAAAACTGATGCAGTTTGGGTCGTTTCCACAGCCTCTGACTTTCCTAGAGAACAGAAGATTACTGGAGCACAAACACAGTCGCAGCCAACAAGCATCATGTGGTCTTCAGCATCTGGAGTCAAATCTTTAGCTGAAAGAAGCTGTTGGTCCCTGTCTGGCCCAGTCCCTGTTTTAACTCTCTGTCCCAGTCACTGTCTGTCCCAGTCCCTGTTTTAACTCTCTGTCTCTTTATCCCTGTGTTGCTGTAGAGCCAGATGATGTAATAATTGAATTTACTACTCTCCATCTCTGGCTTTTACAGACACACCTCACATAGAATCTCTCTCTGGTCCACTACACACACCCTGACTGTCTACCTCCCCTCTCCCTCTCCTCCCCAACAAAAGAGTGGCTGTCCTGGCTGGTAAATAATTGAGGCAGACCTCTCAGACAATATGGAGGAAGACACACCATGACCTCTCAGACAATATGGAGGAGAATACGGTTTTAGAACCAAATTCTGAGAGGAAGGCGTGTTTTCATCCCACAGATCATTTTCTCTCAGCTGATCTGGTTCCTGTATAGTTCATAATTCCATTCCATTTCCTTACGTAAAACGTGTGAGTACCTGCTAAACTGTTTTTGTTCTCTTGCAACAGATGGCCAAGATGTTCAAATCGTCATAGATGACCAGCAGGGTCAAATAATAGTAATCACAGTAGTGCAACAGGTCAGCACCTCAGGAGTAAATGTCAGTTGGCTTTTCATAGCCGATCATTAAGAGTATCTCTACCGCTCCTGCTGTCTCTAGAGAGTTGAAAACAGCAGGTCTGGGACAGGTAGCATGTCCGGTGAACAGGTCAGGGTTCCATAGCCGCAGGCAGAACAGTTGACACTGGAGCAGCAGCACGGCCAGGTGGACTGGGGCCAGCAAGGAGTCATTAGGCCAGGTAGTCCTGAGGCATGGACCTAGGGCTCAGGTCCTCCAATAGAGAGAAAGAAAGAATTAGAGAGAGCGTACTTAAATTCACACTGGACACCGGATAAGACTGACCCTAGCCCCAAGACACATCAACTCCTGCAGCATAAATACTGAAGGCTGAGATAGGAGGTAGGGAGACACTGTGGCCCCATCCGACGATAACCCCGGACAGGGCCAAACAGGCAGGATATAACCCCACCCACTTTGCGAAAGCACAGCCCCCACACCACCAGAGGGATATCTTCAACCACCAACTTACCATCCTGAGACAAGGCCGAGTATAGCCCACAAAGATCTCTGCCACAGCACAACCCAAGGGGGGGCCTGCGTCTTGTGACCGTAGCATAGCGTACGTGTAGGTATGTACGGCAGGACCAAATCGGAAAGATAGGTAGGAGCAAGCCCATGTAATGCTTTGTAGGGTAGCAGTAAAACCTTGAAATCAGCCCTTGCCTTAACAGGAAGCCATTGTAGAAAGGCTAGCACTGGAGTAATATGATACAATTATTTGGTTCTGGTCAAGATTCTAGCAGCCGTGTTTAGCACTAACTGAAGTTTATTTAGTGCTTTATCCGGGTAGCCGGAAAGTACAGCATTGCAGTAGTCTAACCTAAAAGTGACAAAAGCATGGATTAATTTATCTGCATCATTTTTGGACAGAAAGTATCTGATTATTGCAATGTTACGTAGATGGAAAAATGCTGTCCTTTAACCTCTCTGCGCACTGAACCCGTTACTTGTGTGGGACACCTGGGTGACTTCATGATAAATGTCATGTAGCACACTCATTTTGGAAGTTATCATTCTGAAACTTTGCACAAGTACTGTTGCCCTCATGTTTTTCACTGAAATTGTCCTCATCATCCTATCTGAATGTTTGTTTTGTCTTGTTCTTTTTAAAGATGATGATACAACAATAAAAATGAAAAAACATATGTTTTTTTCATTGTATTATCTAAACCAGATCTATTGTGTTATATTCTCCTACATTATATTCACATTTACACAAACTTCAGAATGTTTTCTTTCAAATGAAACCAAGAATGTGCATATCCTTGGTTCTGGGCCTGAGCTACAGGCAGTTAGATTTGGGTATGTCTTCAGGCAGAAATTGAAAAAAGTAGGGGGGGGGGGGGGTGGTAGTTTTGAGAGGTTGTCTTGATTTGTTCGTCAAAAGAGAGATCAGGGTCCAGAGTAACGCCGAGGTCCTTCACAGTTGTATTTGAGACGACTGTACAACCATCAAGATTAATTGTCAGATTCAACAGAAGATCTCTCAGAACAAGCATCTCTGTTTTGTCCGAGTTTAAAAGTAGAACGTTTGCATCCATCCACTTCCTGATGTCTGAAACACAGGCGAGGGCAATTTTGGGGCTTCACCATGTTTAATTGAAATGTACAGCTGTGTGTCATCTGCATAGCAGCGAGAGTTTACATTATGTTTGCGAATGACATCACCAAGAGGTAAAATATATAGTGAAAACAATAGTGGTCCTAAAACGGAACCTTGAGGAACACCGAAATATACAGTTGATTTGTCAGAGGACAAACCATTCACAGAGACAAACTGATATCTTTCTAACAGATAAGATCTAAACCAGGCCAGAACATGTCCATGTAGACCAATTTGGGTTTCCAATCTCTCCAAACGAATGTGGTGATCGATGGTATCAAAAGCAGCACTAAGGTCTAGGAGCACAAGGACAGATGCAGAGCCTCGGTCTGACGCCATTAAAAGATAATTTACCACCTCCACAAGTGCAGTCTCAGTGCTATGGTGGAGTCTAAAACCAGACTGAAGCATTTTGTATACATTGTTTGTCTTCAGGAGGGCAGTGAGTTGCTGCGCAACAGATTTTTTTTTTTTAATTGAGAGGAATGGGAGATTCGATATAGGCGGATAGTTTTTAATATTTTCTGGGTCAAGGTTTGACTTTTTCAAGAGAGGCTTTATTTCTGCCACTTTTAGTGAGGTTGGTACACATCCAGTGGATAGAGAGCCATTTATTATGTTCAACATAGGAGGGCCAAGCACAGGAAGCAGCTCTTTCAGTAGTTTAGTTGGAATAGGGTTCAGTATACAGCTTGAAGGTTTAGAGGCCATGATTATTTTCATCATTGTGTCAAGAGATATAGTACTAAAACACTTGAGTGTCTCTCTTGATCCTAGGTCCTGGCAGAGTTGTGCAGACTCAGGACAACTGAGCTTTGGAGGCATACTCAGATTTAAAGAGGAGTCCGTAATTTTCTTTCTAATGATCATGATAATATCCTCAAAGAAGTTCATGAATTTATCACTGCTGAAGTGAAAGCCATCCTCTCTTGGGGAATGCTGCTTTTTAGTTAATTTTGGATTGTTCATATTTTCCTCAATTAAGTTGGAAAAATAGGATGATCGAGAAGCTGTCACGTTCTGACCTTTATTTTGTCTTTATTTAGTATGGTCAGAGCGTGAGTTGGGGTGGGCAGTCTATGTTTTGTGTTTCTATGTTTGGTTTCTGTTTCGGCCTAGGATGGTTCTCAATCAGAGGCAGGTGTCGTTAGTTGTCTCTGATTGAGAATCATACTTAGGTAGCCTGGGTTTCACTGTTGGTTGGTGGGTGTTTGTTTCCGTGTGTGCGTTTGTCGCCACACGGTACTGTTTCGGTTTGGTTATTTCACGTATTCGTTTATTGTTTTGGATTTCATAGTGTTCAGTGCTTTTCTTCTTAAAATCGTCATGAACACTTACCACGCCGCAGCTTGGTCCGATCCTTACTCCTCTTCAGACGAAGAGGAGGAAATCTGCCGTTACAGAAACACCCACCAACAGAGGAGACCTGCACCAACTTCCTGTACTTACCGGAGAGCGAGAGGGACCGGGCAGGCACCGTGTTATGCTGTGGAGCGCAGGGTGTACCCGGTGCGGGTCCATAGCCCGGTGCGGTATATTCCAGCTCCTCGTATCGGCCGGGCTAGAGTGGGCATCGAGCCAGGTTCCATGAAGCCGGCTCTACGCATCTGGTCTCCAGTGCGTCTCCTCGGGCCGGCGTACATGGCACCAGCCTTACGCATGGTGTCCCCGGTTTGCCAGCACAGCCCAGTGCGGCCTATTCCACCTCACCGCACTGGTCGGGCTACGGGGAGCATTCAACCAGGTAAGGTTGGGCAGGCTCGGTGCTCAAGAGCTCCAGTGCGCCTGCAGGGTCCGGTCTATCCAGTGCCACCTCCACGCACCAGCCCTCCAGTGGCAGCCCCCCGCACCAGGCTGTCTCTCCGTCGTCTGCCTACAGGGTCTCCCGCCTGTCCAGCGCTGCCAGAGCCTTCCTCCTCTCCAGCGCTGCCAGAGTCTCCCGTCTGTCCAGAGCTGCTAGAGTCTCCCGTCTGTCCGGAGCTGCTAGAGTCTCCCGTCTGTCCGGAGCTGCTAGTCTCCCGTCTGTCCGGAGCTGCTAGAGTCTCCCGCCTGTCTGGCTCTGCCGGAGTCTCCCGCCTGTCCGGAGCTGCTAGAGTCTCCCGCCTGTCTGGCTCTGCCGGAGTCTCCCGCCTGTCCGGAGCTGCTAGAGTCTCCCGTCTGTCCAGAGCTGCTAGAGTCTCCCGTCTGTCCGGAGCTGCTAGTCTCCCGTCTGTCCGGAGCTGCTAGAGTCTCCCGTCTGTCCGGAGCTGCTAGAGTCTCCTGTCTGTCCGGAGCTGCTAGAGCCGCCAGGCTGCCAGAGCCGCCAGCCAGCCAGGAGCCGCCAGCCAGCCAGGAGCTGCCAGCCAGCCAGGAGCTGCCAGAGCCGCCAGCCAGCCAGGCGATGCCAGAATCGCCCTTCACTCCAGCGCTGCCGGAGTCTCCCGCCTGTCCGGCTCTGCCGGAGTCTCCCGCCTGTCCGGCTCTGCCGGAGTCTCCCGCCTATTCGGGACCCATGTCTAGGGTTCCCAGTCCAAGGTCGGTGGCGAGGGTCGCCGCTTTAAAGAGGCCACGGAGGCGGGCGAAGAGGCGCACTAGAACTTTGGTGAAGTGGGGTCCAAGTCCCGCACCAGAACCGCCACCGCGGACAGACGCCCACCCAGACCCTCCCCTATAGGTTCAGGTTTTGCGGACGGAGTCCGCACCTTTTGGTGCAGGAACTGTCACGTTCTGACCTTTATTTCCTTTGTTTTGTCTTTATTTAGTATGGTCAGGGCGTGAGTTGGGGTGGGCAGTCTATGTTTTGTGTTTCTATGTTTGGTTTCTGTTTTGGCCTAGTATGGTTCTCAATAAGAGGCAGGTGTCGTTAGTTGTCTCTGATTGAGAATCATACTTAGGTAGCCTGGGTTTCGATGTTGGTTGGTGGGTGTTTGTTTCCGTGTGTGCGTTTGTCGCCACACGGTACTGTTTCGGTTTGGTTATTTCACGTATTCGTTTATTGTTTTTGTATTTCATAGTGTTCATTGCTTTTCTTCTTAAAATCGTCATGAACACTTACCACATCGCATCTTGGTCCGATCCTTACTCCTCTTCAGACGAAGAGGAGGAAATCTGCCGTTACAGCAGCAGTGATGGCTCTTCTTCGATACTGCACGGTACGGTCTTTCCAACCTAGTCGGAAGACTTCCAGTTTGGTGTAGCGCCATTTCCGTTCCAATTTTCTGGAAGCTTGCTTCAGAGCTCGGGTATTTTCTGTATACCAGGGAGCTTGTTTCTTATGACTAATGTTTTAAGTTTTTAGGGGTGCAACTGCATCTAGGGTGTTGCGCAAGGGTAAATTGAGTTCCTCAGTTAGGTGGTTAACTGATTTTTGTCCTCTGACGTCCTTGGGTAGGTGGAGGGAGTCTGGAAGGACATCTAGGAATCTTTGGGTTGTCCGAGAATTTAAAGCATGACTTTTGATGATCCTTGGTTGGGGTCTGAGCAGATTATTTGTTGCGATTGCAAACGTAATAAAATGGTGGTCCGATAGTCCAGGATTATGAGAAAAACATTAAGATCCACAACATTAAGATCCACGGGACAAAACTAGGTCCAGAGTATGACTGGCAGTGAGTAGGTCCGGAGACATGTTGGACAAAACCCACTGAGTCGATGATGGCTCCGAAAGCCTTTTGGAGTGGGTCTGTGGACTTTTCCATGTGAATATTAAAGTCATCAAAAATGTGAATATTATCTGCCATGACTACAAGGCCTGATAGGAATTCAGGGAATTAAGTGAGGAACGTTGTATATGGCCCAGGAGGCCTGTAAACAGTAGCTATAAAAAGTGATTGAGTAGGCTGCATAGATTTCATGACTAGAAGCTCAAAAGACAAAAACGTAGGGATTTTATTGTAAATTGAAATTATCTATCGTAAATGTTAGCAACACCTCCGCCTTTGCGGGATGCGCTGGGGATATTGTAACTAGGGTAACCAGGAGGAGAGGCCTCATTTAACACAGTAAATTCATCAGGCCTGAGCCATGTTTCAGTCAGGCCAATCACATCAAGATTATGATCAGTGATTAGTTCATTGACTATAACTGCCTTGGAAGTAAGGGATCTAACATTAAGTAGTCCTATGAAGATGTGAGATTTCACAATCTCTTTCAAAAATGACAAGAATGGAGGAGGTCTTTATCCTAGTGAGATTGCTAAGGCGAACAACGCCATGTTTCGTTTTGCCCAACCTAGATCGAGGCACAGACACGGTCTCAATTGGGAAAGCTGAGCTGACTACACTGACTGTGCCAGACTCCACTAAGCTGGCAGGCTGGTTAACAGCCTGCTGCCTGGCCTGCACCCTATTTCATTGTGGAGCTAGGGGAGTTAGAGCCCTGTCAATGTTCGTAGATAAGATGAGAGCACCCCTCCAGCTAGGATGGAGTCCGTCACTCCTCAACAGGCCAGGCTTGGTCCTGTTTGTGGTGAGTCCACGAAAGAGGGCCAATTATCTACAAATTCTATCTTTTGGGAGGCGCAGAAAACAGTTTTCAACCAGCAATTGAGTTGTGAGACTCTGCTGTAGAGCTCATCACTCCCCATAACTGGGAGGAGGCCAGAGACAATTACTCGATGCCGACACATCTTTCTAGCTGATTTACACGCTGAAGCTATGTTGTGCTTGGTGACCTCTGACTGTTTCATCCTAACATCTTTGGTGCCGACGTGGATAACAATATCTCTATACTCTCTACACTCGCCAGTTTTAGCTTTAGCCAGCACCATCTTCAGATTAGCCTTAACGTCGGTAGCCCTGCCCCCTGGTAAACAGTGTATGATCGCTGGATGATTCATTTTAAGTCTAATACTGCGGGTAATGGAGTCGCCAAACTAGGGTTTTCAATTTGTCAGAGCTAATGGTGGGAGGCTTCGGCGTCTCAGACCCCGTAACGGGAGGAGTAGAGACTAGAGAAGACTCGGCCTCTGACTCCGACTTGTTGCTTTAATATGAATTGCAATAATGAAGCTGGTCAACCATACACTCTGAAGTGGAAGGCCGAGAGCTTAATGAAACAAGAGTCGGGTCTCAACCTTTACAGGAAAATACAACTTTGTGGCAGTTTAGCAGGTGTGTGAGATCATAGCTCCCAAACAAGTGATAACGTTACTCCTGTCTGCTGATAGGTCAATGATGATCAAGCCAGTCTCCGTTCTCTTCATATCTCCACACAGCCCTTAAAAGAGACGAAAAGAACAGGATGGACCAAAAACGGTCCCTTTGTCTTGGCTGTGTGACTGAGATGAACCGAGGCTGAGTGGAAAAATACCAGCTTCTTCTTACCTTGAAACAGACAGTGGAAATGTACAGGTTTAAGGCTCATACAGCACCTGTGCATAACAGTTAGTCACTTTGCCACGATAACACCTATCTTACCCAACACAGTCACAGGGAGGGGGGAGATGCACAGTACAGGGATGATATAATCTACACAGGGAGGATATGAATAGTCCAAATGACGCACACATATCACATGAGACTCAGTACTGTGACGTCTGTCCACATCTCTCTCTCCTCTCCAGAGCGGGCGGGCTGCCCCAATTTAGTGTGTGTGATGCTCAGAAGCTCTCCTCTCCCGTCCTCTTCTCCCTTCTCCCTTCCTCTCCTTTCCCGTCCTCTTCTCCTGTCCCCCCTCTCCACTCCCTCCTCTCCCCCCACCTGGCACAAACTGGTTGGATCAATGTAGTTTCCATGTCAACCTCCCCCCCACAAACAAAATCAATAATTGGATTTGCAAAAAGGCATCAATGTAAGGGAATTTTGGATTTGAACCTAAATCCAACTACATGGTGACAGTTTGTGTTCATTTTGCATTGAATTCACGTTAGTTGACAACTCAACCAATGTAAATTAAAACTAGATGTTGAAATGACATCTGTGCCCAGTGGGTCATCTAATTCTCCTCCTCTTTCCTCCCCTCCTTCTGAGAGTAAGAAAACAGTTAATTGCACTAAATAAACCTCCCCTTCTGTCTGAAAAGTATAAAGCCTCGCTAGGGTTCTAAAGGCATCGTGGTTCATTCTATATTAATATCAGATCTATCAAGTCAGGTTAGGGTTCTACTGGTTTACATACGGACATGACTGTCAGGTTAGGGTTCTAATGGTTCAAATACAGGACATGACTGTCAGGTTAGGGTTCTACAGGTTCACATGAGTGTTAGGTTAGGGTTCTAATGGTTCACATGACTGTCAGGTTAGGGTTCTACTGGTTCACATGACTGTCAGGTTAGGGTTCTACAGGTTCACATGACTGTCAGGTTAGGGTTCCAATGGTTCACATGACTGTCAGGTTAGGGTTCTACTGGTTCACATGACTGTCAGGTTAGGGTTCTACAGGTTCACATGACTGTCAGGTTAGGGTTCTGCTGGTTCACATGACTGTCAGGTTAGGGTTCTACTGGTTCACATGACTGTCAGGTTAGGGTTCTGCTGGTTCACATGACTGTCAGGTTAGGGTTCTAATAGTTCACATGACTGTCAGGTTAGGGTTCTGCTGGTTCACATGACTGTCAGGTTAGGGTTCTACTGGTTCACATACGGACATGACTGTCAGGTTAGGGTTCTACAGGTTCACATGAGTGTTAGGTTAGGGTTCTAATGGTTCACATGACTGTCAGGTTAGGGTTTTACTGGTTCACATACGGGACATGACTGTCATGATAGGGTTCTACTGGTTCACATGACTGTCAGGTTAGGGTTCTACAGGTTCACATGACTGTCAGGTTAGGGTTCTACTGATTAACATGACTGTCAGGTTAGGGATCTACAGGTTCACATGAGTGTTAGGTTAGGGTTCTACTGGTTCACATGACTGTCAGGTTAGGGTTCTGCCCCCCTAGTGGAAGACAACTAGGGGTTTAGAGTCAGCCTGGTGTTTACTGCCCCCTAGTGGAAGACAACTAGGGGTTTAGAGTCAGCCTAGTGTTTACTGCCCCCTAGTGGAAGACAACTAGGGGTTTAGAGTCAGCCTAGTGTTTACTGCCCCCTAGTGGAAGACAACTAGGGGTTTAGAGTCAGCCTGGTGTTTACTGCCCCCTAGTGGAAGACAACTAGGGGTTTAGAGTCAGCCTAGTGTTTACTGCCCCCTAGTGGAAGACAACTAGGTGTTTAGAGTCAGCCTAGTGTTTACTGCCCCATAGTGGAAGACAACTAGGGGTTTAGAGTCAGCCTAGTGTTTACTACCCCCTAGTGGAAGAAGACTAGGGGTTTAGAGTCAGCCTAGTGTTTACTGCCCCCTAGTGGAAGACAACTAGGGGTTTAGAGTCAGCCTAGTGTTTACTGCCCCCTAGTGGAAGACGACTAGGGGTTTAGAGTCAGCCTAGTGTTTACTGCCCCCTAGTGGAAGACGACTAGGGGTTTAGAGTCAGCCTAGTGTTTACTGCCCCCTAGTGGAAGACGACTAGGAGTTTAGAGTCAGCCTGGTGTTTACTGCCCCCTAGTGGAAGACAACTAGGGGTTTAGAGTCAGCCTAGTGTTTACTGCCCCCTAGTGGAAGACAACTAGGGGTTTAGAGTCAGCATAATGTTTACTGCCCCCTAGTGGAAGACAACTAGGGGTTTAGAGTCAGCCTGGTGTTTATTGCCCCCTAGTGGAAGACAACTAGGGGTTTAGAGTCAGCCTAGTGTTTACTGCCCCCTAGTGGAAGACAACTAGGGGTTTAGAGTCAGCCTAGTGTTTACTACCCCCTAGTGGAAGACAACTAGGGGTTTAGAGTCAGCCTAGTGTTTACTGCCCCCTAGTGGAAGACGACTAGGGGTTTAGAGTCAGCCTGGTGTTTACTGCCCCCTAGTGGAAGACAACTAGGGGTTTAGAGTCAGCCTAGTGTTTACTGCCCCCTAGTGGAAGACAACTAGGGGTTTAGAGTCAGCCTAGTTTTTACTGCCCCCTAGTGGAAGACAACTAGGGGTTTAGAGTCAGCCTAGTGTTTACTACCCCCTAGTGGAAGACAACTAGGGGTTTAGAGTCAGCCTAGTGTTTACTGCCCCCTAGTGGAAGACAACTAGGGGTTTAGAGTCAGCCTAGTGTTTACTGCCCCCTAGTGGAAGACAGCTAGGGGTTTAGAGTCAGCCTAGTGTTTACTGCCCCCTAGTGGAAGACAACTAGGGGTTTAGAGTCAGCCTAGTGTTTACTGCCCCCTAGTGGAAGACAGCTAGGGGTTTAGAGTCAGCCTAGTGTTTACTACCCCCTAGTGGAAGACAGCTAGGGGTTTAGAGTCAGCCTAGTGTTTACTACCCCCTAGTGGAAGACAACCTGAAGCATTTCTGTCTGATAAGAGATATCAGGAAGCCAATAAAAGAGAAAAGACAAGCAGATCGTCTTCAATGTTTGTTGCCAGGAAATTAAATGGTCCTAATCAATCAATTTCACTGACTAATTATGTTCTCTTTCACATGAGCATCTTACGTACAAACACAGAAATATTACAGGTTCATTTGTTTACTCATTCAAAGCTTTATTTTGCACACATCATCTACCATAGGCTTCCATTTTAACAGGTCTTCAGATCTACACATCATCTACCATAGGCTTCCATTTTAACAGGTCTTCAGATCTACACATCATCTACCATAGGCTTCCATTTTAACAGGTCTTCAGATCTACACATCATCTACCATAGGCTTCCATTTTAACAGGTCTTCAGATCTACACATCATCTACCATAGGCTTCCATTTTAACAGGTCTCCAGATCTACACATCATCTACCATAGGCTTCCATTTTAACAGGTCTTCAGATCTACACATCATCTACCATAGGCTTCCATTTTAACAGGTCTTCAGATCTACACATCATCTACCATAGGCTTCCATTTTAACAGGTCTTCAGATCTACACATCATCTACCATAGGCTTCCATTTTAACAGATCTTCAGATCTACACATCATCTACCATAGGCTTCCATTTTAACAGGTCCCCAGATCTACACATCATCTACCATAGGCTTCCATTTTAACAGGTCTTCAGATGTACACATCATCTACCATAGGCTTCCATTTTAACAGGTCTCCAGATCTACACATCATCTACCATAGGCTTCCATTTTAACAGGTCTTCAGATCTACACATCATCTACAATAGGCTTCCATTCCATCAGTTCTTCAGATCTACACATCATCTACCATAGGCTTCCATTTTAACAGGTCTCCAGATGTCATGCATAGAATCAAGAGGTGACTAAGAATTTCCCATTAAAATTAACAATTTCCATAAGAATCATTAATTAAAACATGAATAAAACAAAGGTAACTTCACCTGAATATATTGTATGCAGGGAATTCAAGTGTATATATCTGCTCATGACTGAAATGTTTGCTATTTCTTCAATCATAAAGTAACATAAGACATCCAGAGACATATAAATATGAGATCTATCCTGAGGGGGGGGCAGATTTACAAAGAAAAGGCGTCAATGGTGATGCACCAGCTTTGAGCCTGAGGGAAATGTGGTCTGACTGTCGACCACTGTACACAATTAGACTGTCAGCCACTGCACTCGCCCTATAGCAAAATCACAAAATCAGAAAATATACACCGTGGACAGTTTATTAGGTACACCCATCAAGTACCAAGTCAGACATGGGGCATGGAAACATTGGTCAATTGGTATCAAGGGACCTAACGTGTGCCAGGAAAACATTCCCCAGACCAGTACAGCACCTCCACCAGCCTGTACCGTTGACCCCAGGCAGGATGGGGCCATGCTGCTTCCGCCCCACAGGACTGCTGCTGACTGGATGTTTTTAGTTTGTCGCACCATTCTTGGTAAACACTAGAAACTGTTGTGCGTGAGGAGGCCGTCTGTTTCTGAGATAATGGAACCGGTACGCCTGACACCTACGATCATACCACGCTCAACGTCTCTTAGGTCACTTGTTTTGCCCATTCTAACATTGTGTCAGACAGCAACTGGATGCCGTGGCCACGTGACTCATTGTCTATAGGAGCAAACCATTTTGGTGTACCTAATAAACTGTGTATAGGTTAGTGCATATGCAAGGCGTGTGTAATATGGACACTATGTGTCATTAATAAGCAGAACTGCAGAGTTTCATGGAACAACATTGTCATTCTATTCAGCCACTAGTTTTCCACACAGAGGAAAACACCTTCTCTGACAATATGGACCTTATTGGGTGTCCTTCTCATTGAAAGCCAGTCTAAGAAGAGGTATATCTGTTCTATGTGTTATAGATCTGTCATTCTCATTGAAAGCCAGTCTAACAAGCGGTATATCTGTTCTATGTGGTATAGATCTGTCCTTCTCATTGAAAGCCAGTCTAACAAGCGGTATATCTGTTCTATGTGGTATAGATCTGTCCTTCTCATTGAAAGCCAGTCTAACAAGCGGTATATCTGTTCTATGTGGTATAGATCTGTCCTTCTCATTGAAAGCCAGTCTAACAAGCAGTATATCTGTTCTGTGTGAGCTATTTCTATGCTTCCCGTTCTTAAATTTAGTTATTGCATCTATTAATTTTGGTTTTGTACACCAGCTTCAAACAGCTGATAATACAATATTTTTGGTTAATAAAGATATATTTGAAAGCGTTTTAGATAGTACAATGAGATTTTTATTATAAATATGCCTAAATGTATAAAAAAAAGTTTTTTTGCTGTTTTTATGGGCTATTGTGTGTAGATTGATGAGGACAAAAAAACAATTTAATCCATTTTAGAATAAGGTCTCAATACTTTCTGAAGGCACTGTAGGTAGCTATTACCCCTACACATTGATCTGGTACTCCCTGTATATATATCACCCCTACACATTGATCTGGTACTCCCTGTATATATATATATATATATCACCCCTACACATTGATCTGGTACTCCCTGTATATATATCACCCCTACACATTGATCTGGTACTCCCTGTATATATATATATATATATATCACCCCTACACATTGATCTGGTACTCCCTGTATATATATCACCCCTACACATTGATCTGGTACTCCCTGTATATATATATATATATATATCACCCCTACACATTGATCTGGTACTCCCTGTATATATATCACCCCTACACATTGATCTGGTACTCCCTGTATATATATAAATATATATATCACCCCTACACATTGATCTGGTACTCCCTGTATATATATATTACCCCTACACATTGATCTGGTTCTCCCAGTAAATATATATTGCCCCTACACATTGATCTGGTTCTCCCTGTATATAGCTATTACCCATACACATTGATCTGGTTCTCCCTGATATCTATTACCTCTACATATTGATCTGGTTCTCCCAGTATATATATATTACCCCTACACACTGATCTGGTTCTCCCTGTATCTATATATTAACCCATACATATTGATCTGGTTCTCCCTGTATCTATATATTACCCCTACATATTGATCTGGATCTCCCTGTATCTATATACTACCCCTACACATTGATCTGGTTCTCCCTGTATATATATATTACCCCTACACATTGATCTGGTTCTCCCTGTATCTATATATATATATATATTACCTCTACATATTGATCTGGTTCTCCCAGTATATATATATTACCCCCACACACTGATCTGGTTCTCCCTGTATCTATATATTAACCCATACATATTGATCTGGTTCTCCCTGTATCTATATATATATATATATATATATATTACCCCTACATATTGATCTGGTTCTCCCTGTATATATATATTACCCCTACACATTGATCTGGTACTCCTTGTATATATATATTTATACACTGCATCTACTCCTCTGATACAGCAATGTGCTCTAATGCCTCCTCCTTCTCTGATGCAGCAACGTGCTCTAATGCCTCCTCCTCCTCCTTCTCTGATACAGCAGCGTGCTCTAATGCCTCCTCCTCCTCTGATACAGCAGCGTGCTCTAATGCCTCCTCCTTCTCCTTCTCTGATACAGCAACGTGCTCTAATGCCTCCTCCTCTGATACAGCAAAGTGCTCTAATCTACTTCTCTGATGCAGCAACATGCTCTAATGCCTCCTCCTCCTCCTCTGATACAGCAACGTGCTCTAATGTCTCCTCCTCCTCCTCTGATACAGCAGCGTGCTCTAATGCCTCCTCCTCCTCCTCTGATACAGCAACGTGCTCTAATGCCTCCTCCTCCTCCTCTGATGCAGCAACGTGCTCTAATGCCTCCTCCTCCTCCTCTGATACAGCAACGTGCTCTAATGCCTCCTCCTCCTCTTATACAGCAAAGTGCTCTAATGCCTCCTCCTCCTCTGATGCAGCAACGTGCTCTAATGCCTCCTCCTCCTCTGATGCAGCAAAGTGCTCTAATGCCTCCTCCTCTGATGCAGCAACGTGCTCTAATGCCTCCTCCTCCTCCTCTGATACAGCAACGTGCTCTAATGCCTCCTCCTCCTCTGATACAGCAAAGTGCTCTAATGCCTCCTCCTCCTCCTCCTCTGATGCAGCAACGTGCTCTAATGCCTCCTCCTCCTCCTCTGATGCAGTAACGAGCTCTAATGCCTCCTCCTCTGATGTAGCAACGTTCTCTAATGCCTCCTCCTCCTCCTCTGATACAGCAACGTGCTCTAATGCCTCCTCCTCCTCTGATGCAGCAACGTGCTCTAATGCCTCCTCCTCCTCTGATGCAGCAACGTGCTCTAATGCCTCCTCCTCCTCTGATACAGCAAAGTGCTCTAATGCCTCCTCGTCCTCTGATACAGCAATGTGCTCTAATGCCTCCTTCTACTCCTCTGATGCAGCAACGTGCTCTAATGCCTCCTCCTTCTCCTCCTCTGATGCAGCAGCGTGCTCTAATGTCTCCTCCTTCTACTCCTCTGATGCAGCAACGTGCTCTAATGCCTCCTCCTCCTCCTCTGATACAGCAACGTGCTCTAATGCCTCCTCCTCCTCTGATGCAGCAACGTGCTCTAATGCCTTCTCCTTCTACTCCTCTGATGCAGCAACGTGCTCTAATGCCTTCTCCTTCTACTCCTCTGATGCAGCAACGTGCTCTAATGCCTCCTCCTCCTCCTCCTCTGATACAGCAATGTGCTCTAATGCCTCCTCCTCTGATATAGCAATGTGCTCTAATGTCTCCTCCTTCAACTCCTCTGATGCAGCAACGTGCTCTAATGCCTCCTCCTTCTACTCCTCTGATGCAGCAGCGTGCTCTAATGCCTCCTCCTCCTCCTCTGATACAGCAACGTGCTCTAATGCCTCCTCCTCCTCCTCTGATGCAGCAACGTGCTCTAATGCCTCCTCCTCCTCTGATGCAGCAACGTGCTCTAATGCCTCCTCCTCCTCTGATGCAGCAACGTGCTCTAATGCCTCCTCCTCCTCCTCTGATACAGCAATGTGCTCTAATACCTCCTCCTCCTCTGTTACAGCAAAGTGCTCTAATGCCTCCTCCTCCTCCTCTGATACAGCAAAGTGCTCTAATTCCTCCTCCTCCTCCTCTGATACAGCAAAGTGCTCTAATGCCTCCTCCTCCTCTGACACAGCAACGTGCTCTAATGCCTCCTCCTCCTCTGACACAGCAACGTGCTCTAATGCCTCCTCCTTTTATACAGCAACGTGCTCTAATGCCTCCTCCTCCTCTGACACAGAAACGTGCTCTAATGCCTCCTCCTCTGATACAGCAATGTGCTCTAATGCCTCCTCCTCCTCTGATTCAGCAATGTGCTCTAATGCCTCCTCCTCCTCCTCCTCTGATGCAGCAAAGTGCTCTAATGCCTCCTCCTTCTCTGATACAGCAGCGTGCTCTAATGCCTCCTCCTTCTCCGATACAGCAACGTGCTCTAATGCCTCCTCCTTCTCTGATGCAGACACATGCTCTAATGCCTCCTCCTCCTCCTCCTCTGATGTAGCGTGCTCTAATGCCTCCTCCTTCTCCTTCTCTGATACAGCAGCGTGCTCTAATGCCTCCTTCTCCTTCTTTGATACAGCAGCGTGCTCTAATGCCTCCTCCTTCTCCTTCTCTGATACAGCAACGTGCTCTAATGCCTCCTCCTTCTCCTTCTTTGATACAGCAACTTGCTCTAATGCCTCCTCCTCCTCCACTGATACAGGAAAGTGCTCTAATCTACTTCTCTGATGCAGCAACATGCTCTAATGCCTCCTCCTCCTCTGATTCAGCAATGTGCTCTAATGCCTCCTCCTCCTCCTCCTCCTCTGATGCAGCAAAGTGCTCTAATGCCTCCTCCTTCTCTGATACAGCAGCGTGCTCTAATGCCTCCTCCTCCTCCTTCTCTGATACAGCAACGTGCTCTAATGCCTCCTCCTTCTCCGATATAGCAACGTGCTCTAATGCCTCCTCCTTCTCTGATGCAGACACATGCTCTAATGCCTCCTCCTCCTCCTCCTCTGATGCAGCGTGCTCTAATGCCTCCTCCTTCTCCTTCTCTGATACAGCAGCGTGCTCTAATGCCTCCTTCTCCTTCTTTGATACAGCAGCGTGCTCTAATGCCTCCTCCTTCTCCTTCTCTGATACAGCAACGTGCTCTAATGCCTCCTCCTTCTCCTTCTTTGATACAGCAACTTGCTCTAATTCCTCCTCCTCCTCCTCCTCTGATACAGCAAAGTGCTCTAATCTACTTCTCTGATGCAGCAACGTGCTCTAATGCCTCCTCCTCCTCTGATGCAGCAACGTGCTCTAATGCCTCCTCCTCCTCTGATGCAGCAACGTGCTCTAATGCCTCCTCCTCCTCTGATGCAGCAACGTGCTCTAATGCCTCCTCCTCCTCCTCCTCTTATGCAGCAACGTGCTCTAATGCCTCCTCCTCTGATGCAGCAACGTGCTCTAATGCCTCCTCCTCCTCCTCTGATGCAGCAACGTGCTCTAATGCCTCCTCCTCCTCTGATGCAGCAACGTGCTCTAATGCCTCCTCCTCCTCCTCTTATGCAGCAACCTGCTCTAATGCCTCCTCCTCCTCCTCTTATGCAGCAACCTGCTCTAATGCCTCCTCCTCCTCCTCTTATGCAGCAACGTGCTCTAATGCCTCCTCCTCTGATATAGCAATGTGCTCTAATGCCTCCTCCTTCTCCTCCTCTGATGCAGCAATGTGCTCTAATGCCTCCTCCTCCTCCTCCTCTGATACAGCAAAGTGCTTTAATGCCTCCTCCACCTCTGATACAGCAACGTGCTCTAATGCCTCCTCCTCCTCCTCTGATACAGCAATGTGCTCTAATACCTCCTCCTCCTCTGTTACAGCAAAGTGCTCTAATGCCTCCTCCTCCTCCTCTGATACAGCAAAGTGCTCTAATTCCTCCTCCTCCTCCTCTGATACAGCAAAGTGCTCTAATGCCTCCTCCTCCTCTGACACAGCAACGTGCTCTAATGCCTCCTCCTCCTCTGACACAGCAACGTGCTCTAATGCCTCCTCCTCCTCTGATTCAGCAATGTGCTCTAATGCCTCCTCCTCCTCTGATGCAGCAAAGTGCTCTAATGCCTCCTCCTTCTCTGATACAGCAGCGTGCTCTAATGCCTCCTCCTCCTTCTTCTTTGATACAGCAACGTGCTCTAATGCCTCCTCCTCCTCCTCCTCTGATGCAGCGTGCTCTAATGCCTCCTCCTTCTCCTTCTCTGATACAGCAGCGTGCTCTAATGCCTCCTTCTCCTTCTTTGATACAGCAGCGTGCTCTAATGCCTCCTCCTTCTCCTTCTCTGATACAGCAACGTGCTCTAATGCCTCCTCCTTCTCCTTCTTTGATACAGCAACTTGCTCTAATTCCTCCTCCTCCTCCTCCTCTGATACAGCAAAGTGCTCTAATCTACTTCTCTGATGCAGCAACATGCTCTAATGCCTCCTCCTCCTCTGATGCAGCAACGTGCTCTAATGCCTCCTCCTCCTCTGATGCAGCAACGTGCTCTAATGTCTCCTCCTCTGATGCAGCAATGTGCTCTAATGCCTCCTCCTCCTCTGATGCAGCAACGTGCTCTAATGCCTCCTCCTCCTCTGATGCAGCAACGTGTTCTAATGCCTCCTCCTCCTCTGATGCAGCAAAGTGCTCTAATGCCTCCTCCTCCTCTGATGCAGCAACGTGCTCTAATGCCTCCTCCTCCTCCTCCTCTTATGCAGCAAAGTGCTCTAATGCCTCCTCCTCCTCCTCCTCTTATGCAGCAACGTGCTCTAATGCCTCCTCCTCCTCCTCCTCTTATGCAGCAACGTGCTCTAATGCCTCCTCCTCCTCCTCTGATGCAGCAACGTGCTCTAATGCCTCCTCCTCCTCTGATGCAGCAACGTGCTCTAATGCCTCCTCCTCCTCCTCTTATGCAGCAACCTGCTCTAATGCCTCCTCCTCCTCCTCTTATGCAGCAACCTGCTCTAATGCCTCCTCCTCCTCCTCTTATGCAGCAACGTGCTCTAATGCCTCCTCCTCTGATATAGCAATGTGCTCTAATGCCTCCTCCTTCTCCTCCTCTGATGCAGCAATGTGCTCTAATGCCTCCTCCTCCTCCTCCTCTGATACAGCAATGTGCTCTAATGCCTCCTCCTTCTCCTCCTCTGATGCAGCAATGTGCTCTAATGCCTCCTCTCCCCCTCTTCCTCCTCCTCTGCCTTGAGTTGTGGGCTGTGGTTTGCCAGGTGTGAGTGTATTGTCATGTTCAGATCAACCCCCTGGTCCAGTGATGTAGCAGTGTCAGACAGGGCCTCTGAGACGTCATGACTGATCAGGTCCCCTGTGGCGGCTCCACCAGAGGGAGGGGACATCAGGTCTTGGGGGTTGGGGTGGTGTTGACGACAGGAGACATCCCCGTCATTGGCTAGCATGGACACGTCCTTGGTCATGTGACCCATGTCAATGGAGGAGACCATCTCTGATAGGTCAGGTGTCAGAGCCTCAGAGATACTGGAGGAATCTGACAGTGAAACAGAACAACAGGAAAACATGTTTGTCGTCAAATCCAAACTGCCCACTTGCAACGTCTTTCCTATGATACGACATACAAATGATATTTTCAGCCTCCGTTTTGTTTCTAGTTTGGGTTTTATTTTAATTTTACCACCCACCAGCATGTTTATTATTCAGAAAGAGCTGCAAAGTTCTCCCTCTTGGTGACTGAGAAGTGCCAAACAGCTACGGAGCTGTGGAGCTGATTAAAATAAGGGCTTCAAACTTTAGTTCTCTCACTTCCACTTTTTTATTCCTTCCAGAAATTGGATCATTTGTAAATGTTCACTTATTTTTTAGATAGTTTGTATGAATATATATATATCTGAGCGTTTTATAAATGGTATAATTACGTGATATGATAGCTTTTTTGAAAACCCGCTCCCCACTGTGCTCTCCCATATTAGCAGTGGTTTCTAACTATTTCTATGGTGGATTTATAATTCCACCTGATTCACAATTTATGGGAGATTACACAACTTTGGAGATAACAATAGATGGAGAAGTCAAAGTTTTCCCTAAATCAATGACAAATCCAGCTCCAGAAGCAGCCATAGAGCCAGCTGGATAATCTGTTGAATACGGTGTAGTTAAAAAAACAAACATCAACATTAGATTACATAAACTAGCTAGATAAGGTTATCAACATAGCTAGCTACACAGACCGCTGTCAGTGTCCTAGTTGTTGATGTTTAGCCACTCCATGTGGAAATTCCCACACCCAATTCGTGAATATGTATAAGTAGCCTTTGTCATTCTTCTGAGGTGGAACCTAATTGTGGGTTTCATCTCTAGGACAGGAAATTACATCGAAATAGTGGTGGCAACTTCCTCTGGGGGAGTCCTTTAACACAGAGACCCAGAAAACACAACAAATATTGAAGCATTTTATGGCCGGATTCCCAGACACAGATTAAACCTAGTCCAGGTTAAAACAGAATTCGCAAATAATTAATATTTTCTGAATTTAAAAACAGCTTTTTAGTCCAGGACCAGGCTTAATCTGTGTCTGGGAAACTGGCCCTGATGATTCTATTATTTCCTGAGTAGAAGGTTACCTGGGTCCATGATTCTCTGGATGGGAGGAGGTAGATGTAGAGAGGGGACCTGGATGGGCTGCTGCGGACCCAACACTCCTTCACCCGGCTGACCAGATGGAGAGGTTAAGACCAGATGGAGAGGTTAAGACCAGATGGAGAGGTTAAGACCAGATTGAGAGGTTAAGGCCAGATGGAGAGGTTAAGTAGAGGTTAAGGCCAGATGGAGAGGTTAAGGCCAGATGGAGAGGTTAAGGCCAGATGGAGAGGTTAAGGCCAGATGGAAAGGTTAAGGTAGAGGTTAAGACCAGATGGAGAGGTTAAGGCCAGATGGATAGGTTAAGGCCAGATGGAGAGGTTAAGGCCAGATGGAGAGGTTAAGGCCAGACGGAGAGGTTAAGACCAGATGGAGAAGTTAAGGTAGAGGTTAAGACCAGATGGAGAGGTTAAGGTAGAGGTTAAGACCAGATGGAGAGGTTAAGGTAGAGGTTAAGACCAGATGGAGAGGTTAAGGTAGAGGTTAAGACCAGATGGAGAGGTTAAGGCCAGATGGAGAGGTTAAGGCCAGATGGAGAGGTTAAGGCCAGATGGAGAGGTTAAGACCAGATGGAGAGGTTAAGACCAGATGGAGAGGTTAAGGCCAGATATATAGGTTAAGACCAGATGGAGAGGTTAAGATCAGATGGAGAGGTTAAGACCAGATGGAGAGGTTAAGGTCAGATGGAGAGGTTAAGACCAGATGGAGAGGTTAAGACCAGATGGAGAGGTTAAGACCAGATGGAGAGGTTAAGATAGAGGTTAAGACCAGATGGAGAGGTTAAGGTAGAGGTTAAGACCAGATGGAGAGGTTAAGGCCAGACGGAGAGGTTAAGGCCAGATGGAGAGGTTAAGGTCAGATGGAGAGGTTAAGACCAGATGGAGAGGTTAAGGTCAGATGGAGAGGTTAAGACCAGATGGAGAGGTTAAGACCAGATGGAGAGGTTAAGATAGAGGTTAAGACCAGATGGAGAGGTTAAGGTAGAGGTTAAGACCAGATGGAGAGGTTAAGGCCAGACGGAGAGGTTAAGGCCAGATGGAGAGGTTAAGGTCAGATGGAGAGGTTAAGACCAGATGGAGAGGTTAAGGTCAGATGGAGAGGTTAAGACCAGATGGAGAGGTTAAGACCAGATGGAGAGGTTAAGACCAGATTCAGAGGTTAAGATAGAGGTTAAGACCAGATGGAGAGGTTAAGGTAGAGGTTAAGACCAGATGGAGAGGTTAAGGCCAGATGGAGAGGTTAAGGCCAGACGGAGAGGTTAAGGCCAGATGGAGAGGTTAAGGTCAGATGGAGAGGTTAAGACCAGATGGAGAGGTTAAGGTCAGATGGAGAGGTTAAGACCAGATGGAGAGGTTAAGACCAGATGGAGAGGTTAAGACCAGATTCAGAGGTTAAGATAGAGGTTAAGACCAGATGGAGAGGTTAAGGTAGAGGTTAAGACCAGATGGAGAGGTTAAGGCCAGATGGAGAGGTTAAGGCCAGATGGAGAGGTTAAGGTCAGATGGAGAGGTTAAGACCAGATGGAGAGGTTAAGACCAGATGGAGAGGTTAAGACCAGATTCAGAGGTTAAGATAGAGGTTAAGACCAGATGGAGAGGTTAAGGTAGAGGTTAAGACCAGATGGAGAGGTTAAGGCCAGATGGAGAGGTTAAGGCCAGATGGAGAGGTTAAGGCCAGATGGAGAGGTTAAGGCCAGATGGAGAGGTTAAGACCAGATGGAGAAGTTAAGGCCAGATGGAGAGGTTAAGGCCAGATGGCGAGGTTAAGACCAGATGGAGAGGTTAAGATCAGATGGAGAGGTTAAGACCAGATGGAGAGGTTAAGGCCAGATGGAGAGGTTAAGGCCAGATGGAGAGGTTAAGACCAGATGGAGAGGTTAAGGCCAGATGGAGAGGTTAAGGCCATATGGAGAGGTTAAGGCCAGATGGAGAGGTTAAGGCCAGATGGAGAGGTTAAGACCAGATGGAGAGGTTAAGGCCAGATGGAGAGGTTAAGGCCAGATGGCGAGGTTAAGACCAGATGGAGAGGTTAAGATCAGATGGAGAGGTTAAGACCAGATGGAGAGGTTAATGTAGAGGTTAAGACCAGATGGAGAGGTTAAGGCCAGATGGAGTGGTTAAGACCAGATGGAGAGGTTAAAGGGAACTTGAGATGACAGACAGTGCTACTACTGTATATCCTGGATGTATTTGCTCTCCAACATAAAGGGTCTCTTAGATTAATAAAGTTTAAATAAAACATGTAACTTAGCTACATATCATTCTAAATACACTTGGGATATTCAAAGAAAATGTATCATATTTATCTAAAAGAAATCCTAACCATTTATCAACCGTCAGTAAAATGGTCTCGTCTGAAAGGGAACGAGAGGTGAGATGTGAAGGTGTTTACCTCAGTGTGGTGGCCAGGGGGGATCTCTCGGGTTCTGCTGTTGTCATCAGGTGTAGGTAAAGGAAGGGCCCCATGGCTGTTCAGGTTAACAGGGCGGCTTGGGATTCGGTGCAAGTAGCCGTATCCAATACCACAACCTAAGCTGAGATAGAATTAAACAATATTCCTGGAGGGGCTATGGTATATTGTGAATATTGCCGTTGCTAAGGGGGTATGGTATATTGTGAATATACCTGTTGCTAAGGGGGTATGGTATATTGTGAATATAGCCGTTGCTAAGGGGGTATGGTATATTGTGAATATACCTGTTGCTAAGGGGGTATGGTATATTGTGAATATAGCCGTTGCTAAGGGGCTATGGTATATTGTGAATATAGCCGTTGCTAAGGGGCTATGGTATATTGTGAATATACCTGTTGCTAAGGGGCTATGGTATATTGTGAATATAGCCGTTGCTAAGGGACTATGGTATATTGTGAATATACCCGTTGCTAAGGGGCTATGGTATATTGTGAATATAGCCGTTGCTAAGGGGGTATGGTATATTGTGAATATAGCCGTTGCTAAGGGGCTATGGTATATTGTGAATATACCTGTTGCTAAGGGGCTATGGTATATTGTGAATATAGCCGTTGCTAAGGGGCTATGGTATATTGTGAATATACCCGTTGCAAAGGGGCTATGGTATATTGTGAATATACCCGTTGCTAAGGGGCTATGGTATATTGTGAATATAGCCGTTGCTAAGGGGGTATGGTATACTGTGAATATAGCCGTTGCTAAGGGGCTATGGTATATTGTGAATATACCTGTTGCTAAGGGGCTATGGTATATTGTGAATATACCCGTTGCTAAGGGGCTATGGTATATTGTGAATATACCTGTTGCTAAGGGGGTATGGTATACTGTGAATATAGCCGTTGCTAAGGGGCTATGGTATATTGTGAATATACCTGTTGCTAAGGGGCTATGGTATACTGTGAATATACCCGTTGCTAAGGGGCTATGGTATATTGTGAATATACCTGTTGCTAAGGGGGTATGGTATATTGTGAATATAGCCGTTGCTAAGGGGCTATGGTATATTGTGAATATACCTGTTGCTAAGGGGGTATGGTATATTGTGAATATACCTGTTGCTAAGGGGGTATGGTATACTGTGAATATAGCCATTGCTAAGGGGCTATGGTATATTGTGAATATACCTGTTGCTAAGGGGCTATGGTATATTGTGAATATACCTGTTGCTAAGGGGCTATGGTATATTGTGAATATACCTGTTGCTAAGGGGCTATGGTATATTGTGAATATACCTGTTGCTAAGGGGGTATGGTATATTGTGAATATACCCGTTGCTAAGGGGCTATGGTATATTGTGAATATACCTGTTGCTAAGGGGCTATGGTATATTGTGAATATACCTGTTGCTAAGGGGGTATGGTATACTGTGAATATAGCCGTTGCTAAGGGGCTATGGTATATTGTGAATATACCTGTTGCTAAGGGGCTATGGTATACTGTGAATATACCCGTTGCTAAGGGGCTATGGTATATTGTGAATATACCTGTTGCTAAGGGGGTATGGTATATTGTGAATATAGCCGTTGCTAAGGGGCTATGGTATATTGTGAATATACCTGTTGCTAAGGGGGTATGGTATACTGTGAATATACCCGTTGCTAAGGGGCTATGGTATACTGTGAATATACCCGTTGCTAAGGGGCTATGGTATATTGTGAATATACCTGTTGCTAAGGGGCTATGGTATATTGTGAATATACCTGTTGCTAAGGGGCTATGGTATACTGTGAATATACCCGTTGCTAAGGGGCTATGGTATATTGTGAATATACCTGTTGCTAAGGGGGTATGGTATATTGTGAATATAGCCGTTGCTAAGGGGGTATGGTATATTGTGAATATACCCGTTGCTAAGGGGGTATGGTATATTGTGAATATACCCGTTGCTAAGGGGGTATGGTATATTGTGAACATACCCGTTGCTAAAGGTTGTAGCAGGGTATGAAGCGGTAGCGGGATAAAAACAGACTTTCTCTCCTAAAAGAGGTTGATACAGGCTGTTAGAGTGGAGAGAGGTTTACCTGCCCTCTCCGCCCCAGGCTCCATTGGGGGTAACCACCAGCTCTCTACAGAGGTCTGTCCCAGTGTTGTAGACCAGCAGCTTCAGAGGCTTGCCCTCGTTGCTCTCGATCAGGGTGAACAAGTCCTCAGACTGCAGAGTGAAACAACACAATCATAGACACTGCAGTAAGAAAAAAGGGCAATCTGGGAGGAAAAACATGCCAGCTAACAGTGAACAAAACATATCTGGTGAAATGGATTTTCCATGCAAACAATAGGTTACTGGTCTTAATCGTACATCTTGCAACACCTGGTCCGCTCCAACAATGAAGTCTTGGTGTGCCTGCAAGCCAGCCAACGCTGCTGGGGAATTAGATTCCACATCCTGAAAGAAAAGGAAGAAGTTATCATTTCTGATCTTACAAACTAATTGAAAACCGCAAACTAATTAAAAACCCCAGAGGTATGTGATGTGGTGTCTGCTGTGTATAAAGCCACTAGAGTCCTATACATGAGGCTACATGAGTTCTATGATAACGAAGCAACAACAGAAGCTCCACTGTGACTTGTCCTAACTCACCAGGACGTGCCAGACCTTCTCATGGGCTCCCTGGAAGCTGCAGAAGCGTACAGAAGCCCCCAGGAGCCCCTGCCCCCCCCACATGTTGCTAGGAACCACCTCCAGCTCTCTAACCCTAAGAGCCTTGGTGCTCCACAACTCCAGCCTCACTGCCTTCTCCACGTTGGCCTTCAAAAGGGCCTTCAGCAGGTCATTCTCTCTGTTCTGGAATGAGGAGAGGGTAAAAACAGCTGTCAGCAAAACTACACAGTACCCACACACCTGTTCATAAAGAAACAGTGACAGTACCCACACACCTGTTCATAAAGAAACAGTGACAGTACCCACATACCTGTTCATAAAGAAACAGTGACAGTACCCACACACCTGTTCATAAAGACACAGTGACAGGTACCCACACACCTGTTCATAAAGAAACAGTGACAGTACCCACACACCTGTTCATAAAGACACAGTGACAGTACCCACACACCTGTTCATAAAGACACAGTGACAGTACTAACACACCTGTTCATAAAGACACAGTGACAGTACCCACACACCTGTTCATAAAGAAACAGTGACAGTACCCACACACCTGTTCATAAAGAAACAGTGACAGTACCCACACACCTGTTCATAAAGAAACAGTGACAGGTACCCACACACCTGTTCATAAAGAAACAGTGATAGTACTAACACACCTGTTCATAAAGACACAGTGACAGGTACCCACACACCTGTTCATAAAGAAACAGTGACAGGAACCCACATACCTGTTCATAAAGAAACAGTGATAGTACCCACACACCTGTTCATAAAGAAACAGTGACAGTACCCACACACCTGTTCATAAAGACACAGTGATAGGAACCCACACACCTGTTCATAAAGAAACAGTGAAAGGTACCCACACACCTGTTCATAAAGAAACAGTGACAGTACCCACACACCTGTTCATAAAGAAACAGTGACAGTACTAACACACCTGTTCATAAAGACACAGTGACAGTTCTAACACACCTGTTCATAAAGACACAGTGACAGTACTAACACACCTGTTCATAAAGACACAGTGACAGTTCTAACACACCTGTTCATAAAGACACAGTGAAAGTACTAACACACCTGTTCATAAAGAAACAGTGACAGGTACCCACACACCTGTTCATAAAGAAACAGTGACAGTACCCACACACCTGTTCATAAAGAAACAGTGACAGTACTAACACACCTGTTCATAAAGAAACAGTGACAGTACCCACACACCTGTTCATAAAGAAACAGTGACAGTACTAACACACCTGTTCATAAAGAAACAGTGACAGTACCCACACACCTGTTCATAAAGAAACAGTGACAGTACTAACACACCTGTTCATAAAGAAACAGTGACAGTACTAACACACCTGTTCATAAAGAAACAGTGACAGTACCCACACACCTGTTCATAAAGAAACAGTGACAGTACTAACACACCTGTTCATAAAGAAACAGTGACAGTACCCACACACCTGTTCATAAAGAAACAGTGACAGTACCCACACACCTGTTCATAAAGAAACAGTGACAGTACTAACACACCTGTTCATAAAGAAACAGTGACAGTACCCACACACCTGTTCATAAAGACACAGTGACAGGAACCCACATACCTGTTCATAAAGAAACAGTGACAGTACCCACACACCTGTTCATAAAGAAACAGTGACAGGTACCCACATACCTGTTCATAAAGAAACAGTGACAGGAACCCACACACCTGTTCATAAAGAAACAGTGACAGGTACCCACACACCTGTTCATAAAGAAACAGTGACAGGTACCCACACACCTGTTCATAAAGAAACAGTGACAGGTACCCACATACCTGTTCATAAAGAAACAGTGACAGTACCCACACACCTGTTCATAAAGAAACAGTGACAGTACCCACACCTGTTCATAAAGAAACAGTGACAGTACCCACACACCTGTTCATAAAGAAACAGTGACAGTACTAACACACCTGTTCATAAAGACACAGTGATAGGAACCCACACACCTGTTCATAAAGAAACAGTGACAGGTACCCACACACCTGTTCATAAAGAAACAGTGATAGTACCCACACACCTGTTCATAAAGAAACAGTGACAGGTACCCACACACCTGTTCATAAAGAAACAGTGATAGTACTAACACACCTGTTCATAAAGACACAGTGACAGGTACCCACACACCTGTTCATAAAGAAACAGTGACAGGAACCCACATACCTGTTCATAAAGAAACAGTGATAGTACCCACACACCTGTTCATAAAGAAACAGTGAGAGTACCCACACACCTGTTCATAAAGACACAGTGATAGGAACCCACACACCTGTTCATAAAGAAACAGTGAAAGGTACCCACACACCTGTTCATAAAGAAACAGTGACAGTACCCACACACCTGTTCATAAAGAAACAGTGACAGTACTAACACACCTGTTCATAAAGACACAGTGACAGTTCTAACACACCTGTTCATAAAGAAACAGTGACAGTACTAACACACCTGTTCATAAAGAAACAGTGACAGTACCCACACACCTGTTCATAAAGAAACAGTGACAGTACCCACACACCTGTTCATAAAGAAACAGTGACAGTACTAACACACCTGTTCATAAAGAAACAGTGACAGTACCCACACACCTGTTCATAAAGAAACAGTGACAGTACGAACACACCTGTTCATAAAGAAACAGTGACAGTACCCACACACCTGTTCATAAAGAAACAGTGACAGTACCCACACACCTGTTCATAAAGAAACAGTGACAGTACTAACACACCTGTTCATAAAGAAACAGTGACAGTACCCACACACCTGTTCATAAAGACACAGTGACAGGAACCCACATACCTGTTCATAAAGAAACAGTGACAGTACCCACACACCTGTTCATAAAGAAACAGTGACAGGTACCCACATACCTGTTCATAAAGAAACAGTGACAGTACCCACACACCTGTTCATAAAGAAACAGTGACAGGAACCCACACACCTGTTCATAAAGAAACAGTGACAGGAACCCACATACCTGTTCATAAAGAAACAGTGACAGGAACCCACACACCTGTTCATAAAGAAACAGTGACAGGTACCCACACACCTGTTCATAAAGAAACAGTGACAGTACCCACACACCTGTTCATAAAGAAACAGTGACAGTACCCACACACCTGTTCATAAAGAAACAGTGACAGGAACCCACATACCTGTTCATAAAGAAACAGTGATAGTACCCACACACCTGTTCATAAAGACACAGTGACAGTACCCACATACCTGTTCATAAAGACACAGTGACAGGAACCCACACACCTGTTCATAAAGACACAGTGACAGTACCCACATACCTGTTCATAAAGAAACAGTGACAGGAACCCACACACCTGTTCATAAAGAAACAGTGACAGGTACCCACACACCTGTTCATAAAGAAACAGTGACAGTACTAACACACCTGTTCATAAAGAAACAGTGACAGTACCCACACACCTGTTCATAAAGACACAGTGACAGGAACCCACATACCTGTTCATAAAGAAACAGTGACAGTACCCACACACCTGTTCATAAAGAAACAGTGACAGGTACCCACATACCTGTTCATAAAGAAACAGTGACAGGAACCCACACACCTGTTCATAAAGAAACAGTGACAGGTACCCACACACCTGTTCATAAAGAAACAGTGACAGGTACCCACACACCTGTTCATAAAGAAACAGTGACAGGTACCCACATACCTGTTCATAAAGAAACAGTGACAGTACCCACACACCTGTTCATAAAGAAACAGTGACAGTACCCACACACCTGTTCATAAAGAAACAGTGACAGTACCCACACACCTGTTCATAAAGAAACAGTGACAGTACTAACACACCTGTTCATAAAGACACAGTGATAGGAACCCACACACCTGTTCATAAAGAAACAGTGACAGGTACCCACACACCTGTTCATAAAGAAACAGTGATAGTACCCACACACCTGTTCATAAAGAAACAGTGACAGGTACCCACACACCTGTTCATAAAGAAACAGTGATAGTACTAACACACCTGTTCATAAAGACACAGTGACAGGTACCCACACACCTGTTCATAAAGAAACAGTGACAGGAACCCACATACCTGTTCATAAAGAAACAGTGATAGTACCCACACACCTGTTCATAAAGAAACAGTGACAGTACCCACACACCTGTTCATAAAGACACAGTGATAGGAACCCACACACCTGTTCATAAAGAAACAGTGAAAGGTACCCACACACCTGTTCATAAAGAAACAGTGACAGTACCCACACACCTGTTCATAAAGAAACAGTGACAGTACTAACACACCTGTTCATAAAGACACAGTGACAGTTCTAACACACCTGTTCATAAAGAAACAGTGACAGTACTAACACACCTGTTCATAAAGAAACAGTGACAGTACCCACACACCTGTTCATAAAGAAACAGTGACAGTACCCACACACCTGTTCATAAAGAAACAGTGACAGTACTAACACACCTGTTCATAAAGAAACAGTGACAGTACCCACACACCTGTTCATAAAGAAACAGTGACAGTACTAACACACCTGTTCATAAAGAAACAGTGACAGTACCCACACACCTGTTCATAAAGAAACAGTGACAGTACCCACACACCTGTTCATAAAGAAACAGTGACAGTACTAACACACCTGTTCATAAAGAAACAGTGACAGTACCCACACACCTGTTCATAAAGACACAGTGACAGGAACCCACATACCTGTTCATAAAGAAACAGTGACAGTACCCACACACCTGTTCATAAAGAAACAGTGACAGGTACCCACATACCTGTTCATAAAGAAACAGTGACAGTACCCACACACCTGTTCATAAAGAAACAGTGACAGGAACCCACACACCTGTTCATAAAGAAACAGTGACAGGAACCCACATACCTGGTCATAAAGAAACAGTGACAGGAACCCACACACCTGTTCATAAAGAAACAGTGACAGGTACCCACACACCTGTTCATAAAGAAACAGTG
Organism: Oncorhynchus mykiss; assembly: GCF_057628025.1. NCBI lineage: Eukaryota > Metazoa > Chordata > Actinopteri > Salmoniformes > Salmonidae > Oncorhynchus > Oncorhynchus mykiss. The sequence continues at coordinate 869,443 of NC_143032.1, read as the reverse complement.
ACAGTACCCACACACCTGTTCATAAAGAAACAGTGACAGTACCCACACACCTGTTCATAAAGAAACAGTGACAGGAACCCACATACCTGTTCATAAAGAAACAGTGATAGTACCCACACACCTGTTCATAAAGACACAGTGACAGTACCCACATACCTGTTCATAAAGACACAGTGACAGGAACCCACACACCTGTTCATAAAGACACAGTGACAGTACCCACATACCTGTTCATAAAGAAACAGTGACAGGAACCCACACACCTGTTCATAAAGAAACAGTGACAGGTACCCACACACCTGTTCATAAAGAAACAGTGACAGTACTAACACACCTGTTCATAAAGAAACAGTGACAGGAACCCACACACCTGTTCATAAAGAAACAGTGACAGGAACCCACATACCTGTTCATAAAGAAACAGTGACAGGTACCCACACACCTGTTCATAAAGACACAGTGACAGTACTAACACACCTGTTCATAAAGAAACAGTGACAGGAACCCACACACCTGTTCATAAAGAAACAGTGACAGGTACCCACACACCTGTTCATAAAGAAACAATGATAGTACCCACACACCTGTTCATAAAGAAACAGTGACAGGTACCCACACACCTGTTCATAAAGAAACAGTGATAGTACCCACACACCTGTTCATAAAGAAACAGTGACAGTACCCACACACCTGTTCATAAAGAAACAGTGACAGTACCCACACACCTGTTCATAAAGAAACAGTGACAGTACTAACACACCTGTTCATAAAGACACAGTGACAGTTCTAACACACCTGTTCATAAAGAAACAGTGACAGTACTAACACACCTGTTCATAAAGAAACAGTGACAGTACCCACACACCTGTTCATAAAGAAACAGTGACAGTACCCACACACCTGTTCATAAAGAAACAGTGACAGTACTAACACAACTGTTCATAAAGAAACAGTGACAGTACCCACACACCTGTTCATAAAGAAACAGTGACAGTACTAACACACCTGTTCATAAAGAAACAGTGACAGTACCCACACACCTGTTCATAAAGAAACAGTGACAGTACCCACACACCTGTTCATAAAGAAACAGTGACAGTACTAACACACCTGTTCATAAAGAAACAGTGACAGTACCCACACACCTGTTCATAAAGACACAGTGACAGGAACCCACATACCTGTTCATAAAGAAACAGTGACAGTACCCACACACCTGTTCATAAAGAAACAGTGACAGGTACCCACATACCTGTTCATAAAGAAACAGTGACAGTACCCACACACCTGTTCATAAAGAAACAGTGACAGGTACCCACACACCTGTTCATAAAGAAACAGTGATAGTACTAACACACCTGTTCATAAAGACACAGTGACAGGTACCCACACACCTGTTCATAAAGAAACAGTGACAGGAACCCACATACCTGTTCATAAAGAAACAGTGAAAGGTACCCACACACCTGTTCATAAAGAAACAGTGACAGTACCCACACACCTGTTCATAAAGAAACAGTGACAGTACCCACACACCTGTTCATAAAGACACAGTGACAGTTCTAACACACCTGTTCATAAAGACACAGTGACAGTACTAACACACCTGTTCATAAAGACACAGTGACAGTTCTAACACACCTGTTCATAAAGACACAGTGACAGTACTAACACACCTGTTCATAAAGAAACAGTGACAGGTACCCACACACCTGTTCATAAAGAAACAGTGACAGTACCCACACACCTGTTCATAAAGAAACAGTGACAGTACTAACACACCTGTTCATAAAGAAACAGTGACAGTACCCACACACCTGTTCATAAAGAAACAGTGACAGTACTAACACACCTGTTCATAAAGAAACAGTGACAGTACCCACACACCTGTTCATAAAGAAACAGTGACAGTACCCACACACCTGTTCATAAAGAAACAGTGACAGTACTAACACACCTGTTCATAAAGAAACAGTGACAGTACCCACACACCTGTTCATAAAGAAACAGTGACAGTACTAACACACCTGTTCATAAAGAAACAGTGACAGTACCCACACACCTGTTCATAAAGAAACAGTGACAGTACCCACACACCTGTTCATAAAGAAACAGTGACAGTACTAACACACCTGTTCATAAAGAAACAGTGACAGTACCCACACACCTGTTCATAAAGACACAGTGACAGGAACCCACATACCTGTTCATAAAGAAACAGTGACAGTACCCACACACCTGTTCATAAAGAAACAGTGACAGGTACCCACATACCTGTTCATAAAGAAACAGTGACAGTACCCACACACCTGTTCATAAAGAAACAGTGACAGGTACCCACACACCTGTTCATAAAGAAACAGTGATAGTACTAACACACCTGTTCATAAAGACACAGTGACAGGTACCCACACACCTGTTCATAAAGAAACAGTGACAGGAACCCACATACCTGTTCATAAAGAAACAGTGAAAGGTACCCACACACCTGTTCATAAAGAAACAGTGACAGTACCCACACACCTGTTCATAAAGAAACAGTGACAGTACCCACACACCTGTTCATAAAGACACAGTGACAGTTCTAACACACCTGTTCATAAAGACACAGTGACAGTACTAACACACCTGTTCATAAAGACACAGTGACAGTTCTAACACACCTGTTCATAAAGACACAGTGACAGTACTAACACACCTGTTCATAAAGAAACAGTGACAGGTACCCACACACCTGTTCATAAAGAAACAGTGACAGTACCCACACACCTGTTCATAAAGAAACAGTGACAGTACTAACACACCTGTTCATAAAGAAACAGTGACAGTACCCACACACCTGTTCATAAAGAAACAGTGACAGTACTAACACACCTGTTCATAAAGAAACAGTGACAGTACCCACACACCTGTTCATAAAGAAACAGTGACAGTACTAACACACCTGTTCATAAAGAAACAGTGACAGTACTAACACACCTGTTCATAAAGAAACAGTGACAGTACCCACACACCTGTTCATAAAGAAACAGTGACAGTACTAACACACCTGTTCATAAAGAAACAGTGACAGTACCCACACACCTGTTCATAAAGAAACAGTGACAGTACCCACACACCTGTTCATAAAGAAACAGTGACAGTACTAACACACCTGTTCATAAAGAAACAGTGACAGTACCCACACACCTGTTCATAAAGACACAGTGACAGGAACCCACATACCTGTTCATAAAGAAACAGTGACAGTACCCACACACCTGTTCATAAAGAAACAGTGACAGGTACCCACATACCTGTTCATAAAGAAACAGTGACAGGAACCCACACACCTGTTCATAAAGAAACAGTGACAGGTACCCACACACCTGTTCATAAAGAAACAGTGACAGGTACCCACACACCTGTTCATAAAGAAACAGTGACAGGTACCCACATACCTGTTCATAAAGAAACAGTGACAGTACCCACACACCTGTTCATAAAGAAACAGTGACAGTACCCACACACCTGTTCATAAAGAAACAGTGACAGTACCCACACACCTGTTCATAAAGAAACAGTGACAGTACTAACACACCTGTTCATAAAGACACAGTGATAGGAACCCACACACCTGTTCATAAAGAAACAGTGACAGGTACCCACACACCTGTTCATAAAGAAACAGTGATAGTACCCACACACCTGTTCATAAAGAAACAGTGACAGGTACCCACACACCTGTTCATAAAGAAACAGTGATAGTACTAACACACCTGTTCATAAAGACACAGTGACAGGTACCCACACACCTGTTCATAAAGAAACAGTGACAGGAACCCACATACCTGTTCATAAAGAAACAGTGATAGTACCCACACACCTGTTCATAAAGAAACAGTGAAAGGTACCCACACACCTGTTCATAAAGAAACAGTGACAGTACCCACACACCTGTTCATAAAGAAACAGTGACAGTACTAACACACCTGTTCATAAAGACACAGTGACAGTTCTAACACACCTGTTCATAAAGAAACAGTGACAGTACTAACACACCTGTTCATAAAGAAACAGTGACAGTACCCACACACCTGTTCATAAAGAAACAGTGACAGTACCCACACACCTGTTCATAAAGAAACAGTGACAGTACTAACACACCTGTTCATAAAGAAACAGTGACAGTACCCACACACCTGTTCATAAAGAAACAGTGACAGTACTAACACACCTGTTCATAAAGAAACAGTGACAGTACCCACACACCTGTTCATAAAGAAACAGTGACAGTACCCACACACCTGTTCATAAAGAAACAGTGACAGTACTAACACACCTGTTCATAAAGAAACAGTGACAGTACCCACACACCTGTTCATAAAGACACAGTGACAGGAACCCACATACCTGTTCATAAAGAAACAGTGACAGTACCCACACACCTGTTCATAAAGAAACAGTGACAGGTACCCACATACCTGTTCATAAAGAAACAGTGACAGTACCCACACACCTGTTCATAAAGAAACAGTGACAGGAACCCACACACCTGTTCATAAAGAAACAGTGACAGGAACCCACATACCTGTTCATAAAGAAACAGTGACAGGAACCCACACACCTGTTCATAAAGAAACAGTGACAGGTACCCACACACCTGTTCATAAAGAAACAGTGACAGTACCCACACACCTGTTCATAAAGAAACAGTGACAGTACCCACACACCTGTTCATAAAGAAACAGTGACAGGAACCCACATACCTGTTCATAAAGAAACAGTGATAGTACCCACACACCTGTTCATAAAGACACAGTGACAGTACCCACATACCTGTTCATAAAGACACAGTGACAGGAACCCACACACCTGTTCATAAAGACACAGTGACAGTACCCACATACCTGTTCATAAAGAAACAGTGACAGGAACCCACACACCTGTTCATAAAGAAACAGTGACAGGTACCCACACACCTGTTCATAAAGAAACAGTGACAGTACTAACACACCTGTTCATAAAGAAACAGTGACAGGAACCCACACACCTGTTCATAAAGAAACAGTGACAGGAACCCACATACCTGTTCATAAAGAAACAGTGACAGGTACCCACACACCTGTTCATAAAGACACAGTGACAGTACTAACACACCTGTTCATAAAGAAACAGTGACAGGAACCCACACACCTGTTCATAAAGAAACAGTGACAGGTACCCACACACCTGTTCATAAAGAAACAATGATAGTACCCACACACCTGTTCATAAAGAAACAGTGACAGGTACCCACACACCTGTTCATAAAGAAACAGTGATAGTACCCACACACCTGTTCATAAAGAAACAGTGACAGTACCCACACACCTGTTCATAAAGAAACAGTGACAGTACCCACACACCTGTTCATAAAGAAACAGTGACAGTACTAACACACCTGTTCATAAAGACACAGTGACAGTTCTAACACACCTGTTCATAAAGAAACAGTGACAGTACTAACACACCTGTTCATAAAGAAACAGTGACAGTACCCACACACCTGTTCATAAAGAAACAGTGACAGTACCCACACACCTGTTCATAAAGAAACAGTGACAGTACTAACACAACTGTTCATAAAGAAACAGTGACAGTACCCACACACCTGTTCATAAAGAAACAGTGACAGTACTAACACACCTGTTCATAAAGAAACAGTGACAGTACCCACACACCTGTTCATAAAGAAACAGTGACAGTACCCACACACCTGTTCATAAAGAAACAGTGACAGTACTAACACACCTGTTCATAAAGAAACAGTGACAGTACCCACACACCTGTTCATAAAGACACAGTGACAGGAACCCACATACCTGTTCATAAAGAAACAGTGACAGTACCCACACACCTGTTCATAAAGAAACAGTGACAGGTACCCACATACCTGTTCATAAAGAAACAGTGACAGTACCCACACACCTGTTCATAAAGAAACAGTGACAGGTACCCACACACCTGTTCATAAAGAAACAGTGATAGTACTAACACACCTGTTCATAAAGACACAGTGACAGGTACCCACACACCTGTTCATAAAGAAACAGTGACAGGAACCCACATACCTGTTCATAAAGAAACAGTGAAAGGTACCCACACACCTGTTCATAAAGAAACAGTGACAGTACCCACACACCTGTTCATAAAGAAACAGTGACAGTACCCACACACCTGTTCATAAAGACACAGTGACAGTTCTAACACACCTGTTCATAAAGACACAGTGACAGTACTAACACACCTGTTCATAAAGACACAGTGACAGTTCTAACACACCTGTTCATAAAGACACAGTGACAGTACTAACACACCTGTTCATAAAGAAACAGTGACAGGTACCCACACACCTGTTCATAAAGAAACAGTGACAGTACCCACACACCTGTTCATAAAGAAACAGTGACAGTACTAACACACCTGTTCATAAAGAAACAGTGACAGTACCCACACACCTGTTCATAAAGAAACAGTGACAGTACTAACACACCTGTTCATAAAGAAACAGTGACAGTACCCACACACCTGTTCATAAAGAAACAGTGACAGTACCCACACACCTGTTCATAAAGAAACAGTGACAGTACTAACACACCTGTTCATAAAGAAACAGTGACAGTACCCACACACCTGTTCATAAAGAAACAGTGACAGTACTAACACACCTGTTCATAAAGAAACAGTGACAGTACCCACACACCTGTTCATAAAGAAACAGTGACAGTACCCACACACCTGTTCATAAAGAAACAGTGACAGTACTAACACACCTGTTCATAAAGAAACAGTGACAGTACCCACACACCTGTTCATAAAGACACAGTGACAGGAACCCACATACCTGTTCATAAAGAAACAGTGACAGTACCCACACACCTGTTCATAAAGAAACAGTGACAGGTACCCACATACCTGTTCATAAAGAAACAGTGACAGTACCCACACACCTGTTCATAAAGAAACAGTGACAGGTACCCACACACCTGTTCATAAAGAAACAGTGATAGTACTAACACACCTGTTCATAAAGACACAGTGACAGGTACCCACACACCTGTTCATAAAGAAACAGTGACAGGAACCCACATACCTGTTCATAAAGAAACAGTGAAAGGTACCCACACACCTGTTCATAAAGAAACAGTGACAGTACCCACACACCTGTTCATAAAGAAACAGTGACAGTACCCACACACCTGTTCATAAAGACACAGTGACAGTTCTAACACACCTGTTCATAAAGACACAGTGACAGTACTAACACACCTGTTCATAAAGACACAGTGACAGTTCTAACACACCTGTTCATAAAGACACAGTGACAGTACTAACACACCTGTTCATAAAGAAACAGTGACAGGTACCCACACACCTGTTCATAAAGAAACAGTGACAGTACCCACACACCTGTTCATAAAGAAACAGTGACAGTACTAACACACCTGTTCATAAAGAAACAGTGACAGTACCCACACACCTGTTCATAAAGAAACAGTGACAGTACTAACACACCTGTTCATAAAGAAACAGTGACAGTACCCACACACCTGTTCATAAAGAAACAGTGACAGTACTAACACACCTGTTCATAAAGAAACAGTGACAGTACTAACACACCTGTTCATAAAGAAACAGTGACAGTACCCACACACCTGTTCATAAAGAAACAGTGACAGTACTAACACACCTGTTCATAAAGAAACAGTGACAGTACCCACACACCTGTTCATAAAGAAACAGTGACAGTACCCACACACCTGTTCATAAAGAAACAGTGACAGTACTAACACACCTGTTCATAAAGAAACAGTGACAGTACCCACACACCTGTTCATAAAGACACAGTGACAGGAACCCACATACCTGTTCATAAAGAAACAGTGACAGTACCCACACACCTGTTCATAAAGAAACAGTGACAGGTACCCACATACCTGTTCATAAAGAAACAGTGACAGGAACCCACACACCTGTTCATAAAGAAACAGTGACAGGTACCCACACACCTGTTCATAAAGAAACAGTGACAGGTACCCACACACCTGTTCATAAAGAAACAGTGACAGGTACCCACATACCTGTTCATAAAGAAACAGTGACAGTACCCACACACCTGTTCATAAAGAAACAGTGACAGTACCCACACACCTGTTCATAAAGAAACAGTGACAGTACCCACACACCTGTTCATAAAGAAACAGTGACAGTACTAACACACCTGTTCATAAAGACACAGTGATAGGAACCCACACACCTGTTCATAAAGAAACAGTGACAGGTACCCACACACCTGTTCATAAAGAAACAGTGATAGTACCCACACACCTGTTCATAAAGAAACAGTGACAGGTACCCACACACCTGTTCATAAAGAAACAGTGATAGTACTAACACACCTGTTCATAAAGACACAGTGACAGGTACCCACACACCTGTTCATAAAGAAACAGTGACAGGAACCCACATACCTGTTCATAAAGAAACAGTGATAGTACCCACACACCTGTTCATAAAGAAACAGTGAAAGGTACCCACACACCTGTTCATAAAGAAACAGTGACAGTACCCACACACCTGTTCATAAAGAAACAGTGACAGTACTAACACACCTGTTCATAAAGACACAGTGACAGTTCTAACACACCTGTTCATAAAGAAACAGTGACAGTACTAACACACCTGTTCATAAAGAAACAGTGACAGTACCCACACACCTGTTCATAAAGAAACAGTGACAGTACCCACACACCTGTTCATAAAGAAACAGTGACAGTACTAACACACCTGTTCATAAAGAAACAGTGACAGTACCCACACACCTGTTCATAAAGAAACAGTGACAGTACTAACACACCTGTTCATAAAGAAACAGTGACAGTACCCACACACCTGTTCATAAAGAAACAGTGACAGTACCCACACACCTGTTCATAAAGAAACAGTGACAGTACTAACACACCTGTTCATAAAGAAACAGTGACAGTACCCACACACCTGTTCATAAAGACACAGTGACAGGAACCCACATACCTGTTCATAAAGAAACAGTGACAGTACCCACACACCTGTTCATAAAGAAACAGTGACAGGTACCCACATACCTGTTCATAAAGAAACAGTGACAGTACCCACACACCTGTTCATAAAGAAACAGTGACAGGAACCCACACACCTGTTCATAAAGAAACAGTGACAGGAACCCACATACCTGTTCATAAAGAAACAGTGACAGGAACCCACACACCTGTTCATAAAGAAACAGTGACAGGTACCCACACACCTGTTCATAAAGAAACAGTGACAGTACCCACACACCTGTTCATAAAGAAACAGTGACAGTACCCACACACCTGTTCATAAAGAAACAGTGACAGGAACCCACATACCTGTTCATAAAGAAACAGTGATAGTACCCACACACCTGTTCATAAAGACACAGTGACAGTACCCACATACCTGTTCATAAAGACACAGTGACAGGAACCCACACACCTGTTCATAAAGACACAGTGACAGTACCCACATACCTGTTCATAAAGAAACAGTGACAGGAACCCACACACCTGTTCATAAAGAAACAGTGACAGGTACCCACACACCTGTTCATAAAGAAACAGTGACAGTACTAACACACCTGTTCATAAAGAAACAGTGACAGGAACCCACACACCTGTTCATAAAGAAACAGTGACAGGAACCCACATACCTGTTCATAAAGAAACAGTGACAGGTACCCACACACCTGTTCATAAAGACACAGTGACAGTACTAACACACCTGTTCATAAAGAAACAGTGACAGGAACCCACACACCTGTTCATAAAAAAACAGTGACAGGTACCCACACACCTGTTCATAAAGAAACAATGATAGTACCCACACACCTGTTCATAAAGAAACAGTGACAGGTACCCACACACCTGTTCATAAAGAAACAGTGACAGGTACCCACACACCTGTTCATAAAGAAACAGTGATAGTACCCACACACCTGTTCATAAAGAAACAGTGACAGTACCCACACACCTGTTCATAAAGAAACAGTGACAGGTACCCACACACCTGTTCATAAAGACACAGTGACAGTACTAACACACCTGTTCATAAAGAAACAGTGACAGGTACCCACACACCTGTTCATAAAGACACAGTGACAGGTACCCACATACCTGTTCATAAAGAAACAGTGACAGTACTAACACACCTGTTCATAAAGACACAGTGACAGGTACCCACACACCTGTTCATAAAGAAACAGTGACAGTACTAACACACCTGTTCATAAAGACACAGTGACAGTACTAACACACCTGTTCATAAAGAAACAGTGACAGGTACCCACATACCTGTTCATAAAGAAACAGTGACAGGAACCCACACACCTGTTCATAAAGAAACAGTGACAGGAACCCACACACCTGTTCATAAAGAAACAGTGACAGTACTAACACACCTGTTCATAAAGAAACAGTGACAGGAACCCACACACCTGTTCATAAAGACACAGTGACAGTACCCACACACCTGTTCATAAAGACACAGTGATAGTACCCACACACCTGTTCATAAAGACACAGTGACAGTACCCACACACCTGTTCATAAAGAAACAGTGACAGGAACCCACACACCTGTTCATAAAGAAACAGTGACAGTACCCACACACCTGTTCATAAAGACACAGTGATAGTACTAACACACCTGTTCATAAAGACACAGTGACAGTACCCACACACCTGTTCATAAAGAAACAGTGACAGGAACCCACACACCTGTTCATAAAGAAACAGTGACAGGAACCCACATACCTGTTCATAAAGAAACAGTGACAGGAACCCACACACCTGTTCATAAAGAAACAGTGACAGGAACCCACACACCTGTTCATAAAGACACAGTGACAGTACCCACACACCTGTTCATAAAGACACAGTGACAGTACCCACACACCTGTTCATAAAGACACAGTGACAGTACCCACACACCTGTTCATAAAGAAACAGTGACAGTACCCACACACCTGTTCATAAAGAAACAGTGACAGGTACCCACATACCTGTTCATAAAGAAACAGTGACAGTACCCACATACCTGTTCATAAAGAAACAGTGACAGGAACCCACACACCTGTTCATAAAGAAACAGTGACAGGTACCCACACACCTGTTCATAAAGAAACAGTGACAGGAACCCACACACCTGTTCATAAAGAAACAGTGACAGTACTAACACACCTGTTCATAAAGAAACAGTGACAGGTACCCACACACCTGTTCATAAAGAAACAGTGACAGTACCCACACACCTGTTCATAAAGAAACAGTGACAGGTACCCACACACCTGTTCATAAAGAAACAGTGACAGGTACCCACACACCTGTTCATAAAGACACAGTGACAGGTACCCACACACCTGTTCATAAAGAAACAGTGACAGTACCCACACACCTGTTCATAAAGACACAGTGACAGTACTAACACACCTGTTCATAAAGAAACAGTGACAGTACCCACACACCTGTTCATAAAGACACAGTGACAGTACCCACACACCTGTTCATAAAGAAACAGTGACAGTACCCACACACCTGTTCATAAAGAAACAGTGACAGTACCCACACACCTGTTCATAAAGAAACAGTGACAGTACTAACACACCTGTTCATAAAGAAACAGTGACATGAACCCACACACCTGTTCATAAAGACACAGTGATAGTACCCACACACCTGTTCATAAAGAAACAGTGACAGTACCCACACACCTGTTCATAAAGAAACAGTGACAGTACTAACACACCTGTTCATAAAGAAACAGTGACAGGAACCCACACACCTGTTCATAAAGACACAGTGACAGTACCCACACACCTGTTCATAAAGACACAGTGATAGTACCCACACACCTGTTCATAAAGAAACAGTGACAGGAACCCACACACCTGTTCATAAAGACACAGTGACAGGTACCCACACACCTGTTCATAAAGACACAGTGACAGGTACCCACACACCTGTTCATAAAGAAACAGTGACAGGTACCCACACACCTGTTCATAAAGACACAGTGACAGTACCCACACACCTGTTCATAAAGAAACAGTGACAGGAACCCACACACCTGTTCATAAAGACACAGTGACAGGTACCCACACACCTGTTCATAAAGACACAGTGACAGGTACCCACACACCTGTTCATAAAGAAACAGTGACAGTACCCACACACCTGTTCATAAAGACACAGTGACAGTACCCACACACCTATTCATAAAGACACAGTGACAGGTACCCACACACCTGTTCATAAAGAAACAATGATAGTACCCACACACCTGTTCATAAAGAAACAGTGACAGTACCCACACACCTGTTCATAAAGAAACAGTGACAGGTACCCACACACCTGTTCATAAAGAAACAGTGACAGGTACCCACACACCTGTTCATAAAGAAACAGTGACAGGAACCCACACACCTGTTCATAAAGAAACAGTGATAGTACCCACACACCTGTTCATAAAGACACAGTGATAGTACCCACAAACCTGTTCATAAAGAAACAGTGACAGTACCCACACACCTAATGAATCCCTCTGTCTCCATAACTTACCAGTCTGGTGTTAATGAATCCCTCTGTCCCCATAACTCACCAGTCTGGTGTTAATGAATCCCTCTGTCCCCATAACTCACCAGTCTGGTGTTAATGAATCCTTCTGTCTCCATAACACACCAGTCTGGTGTTAATGAATCCCTCTGTCCCAATAACTCACCAGTCTGGTGTTAATGAATCCATCTGTCCCCATAACTCACCATTCTGGTGTTAATGAATCCCTCTGTCTCCATAAGTCACCAGTCTGGTGTTAATGAATCCCTCTGTCCCCATAACTCACCAGTCTGGTGTTAATGAATCCCTCTGTCCCAATAATTCACCAGTCTGGTGTTAATGAATCCCTCTGTCCCCATAACTCACCAGTCTGATGTTAATGAATCCCTCTGTCCCCATAACTCACCAGTATGGTGTTAATGAATCCCTCTGTCCCAATAACTCACCAGTCTGGTGTTTCCTATTGATAGGATGAAGTCAAAGAATGGCTCCAAACCAGCATGGTGTGCAGGGGAGTTCTCTTGGATCTGGAAATAGAGTAGCCTAATAAGTTAGATAACATGTGTTTACAGCAGGTTTCATCCAGGGGACAATGACTGCCTCCTCTCATTGAAGCCACTGAAGTTCAAGGCAGGCCGTGGTACTGCAGGTATTGTTTTAACAAAATTGGATAGTGAACAGGAAAAATGACAATATCCGTGGTCAATCTTGGTGTAAATAAATACAATCATGGTACCAAGAGATGGTTTCTAACACCTTGGTTTCTAACATGTCCTTGAACCGATTATTTACAAAAACAAAAATCGCACACAGAAGAAGTCATAAGGATAATTTATTTGTTAATGGCAGCCTGCAGTACCCCGGTTGACCTTCAACTTGAGTTAATCATTGAGAGGGGGCAGCACTGAGCTAGCCTGCAACGTCACTTCCAGTTGCTCAAACTGCGCATAAATAAAACACTAAACAAGAAGGGTGTTCATGGGAGGTCAACACGGAAGATGCCACTGCTGTCCAAAAAAACATTGCCGCACGTCTGAAATTTTACATTTTTGAATGCTTAGCAGGACAGAAAAATATTCCAATTCATGCACCCCACACCATAAGACTCCTGAACATCTACTCTAATGGCTACCCAGACTATTTGCATTGCCCCCCCACCATCTTTTATACTGCTGCTACTCTGTTATTATCTATGCATAGTTACTTTAATAACTCTACATACAGGTACACATTACCTCAATTACCTCGACTAACCGCATTGTTGGTTAAGGGCTTGTAAGTAAGCATTTCACTGTAAGGTACCTGTTGTATTCAGCATTTCACTGTAAGGTCTACCTACACCTGTTGTATTCGGCGCACGTGACAAATAACATTTGATTTGATCAACCGAACATCCCTGGTCATCCCTACTGTCTCTGATCTGGAGGACTCACTAAACAGACAACATCCCTGGTCATCCCTACTGTCTCTGATCTGGAGGACTCACTAAACAGAGAACATCCCTGGTCGTCCCTACTGTCTCTGATCTAGAGGACTCACTAAACAGAGAACATCCCTGGTCATCCCTACTGTCTCTGATCTGGAGGACTCACTAAACAGAGAACATCCCTGGTCGTCCCTACTGTCTCTGATCTGGAGGACTCACTAAACAGAGAACATCCCTGGTCATCTCTACTGTCTCTGATCTGAAGGACTCACTAAACAGAGAATATCCCTGGTCATCTCTACTGCCTCTGATCTAGAGGACTCACTAAACAGAGAACATCCCTGGTCATCCCTACTGCCTCTGATCTGGAGGACTCACTAAACAGAGAACATCCCTGGTCATCCCTACTGTCTCTGATCTGGAGGACTCACTAAACAGAGAACATCCCTGGTCATCCCTACTGCCTCTGATCTGGAGGACTCACTAAACAGAGAACATCCCTGGTCGTCCCTACTGCCTCTGATCTGGAGGACTCACTAAACAGAGAACATCCCTGGTCATCCCTACTGTCTCTGATCTGGAGGACTCACTAAACAGAGAACATCCCTGGTCATCCCTACTGTCTCTGATCTGGAGGACTCACTAAACAGAGAACATCCCTGGTCATCCCTACTGCCTCTGATCTGGAGGACTCACTAAACAGAGAACATCCCTGGTCATCCCTACTGCCTCTGATCTGGAGGACTCACTAAACAGAGAACATCCCTGGTCATCCCTACTGCCTCTGATGTGGAGGACTCACTAAACAGAGAACATCCCTGGTCATCCCTACTGCCTCTGATCTGGAGGACTCACTAAACAGAGAACATCCCTGGTCGTCCCTACTGTCTCTGATCTGGAGGACTCACTAAACAGAGAACATCCCTGGTCATCCCTACTGTCTCTGATCTGGAGGACTCACTAAACAGAGAAAATCCCTGGTCATCCCTACTGCCTCTGATCTGGAGGACTCACTAAACAGAGAAAATCCCTGGTCATCCTTACTGATCTGGAGGACTCACTAAACAGAGAACATCCCTGGTCATCCCTACTGATCTGGAGGACTCACTAAACAGAGAACATCCCTGGTCGTCCCTACTGTCTCTGATCTGGAGGACTCACTAAACAGAGAACATCCCTGGTCATCCCTACTGCGTCTGATCTGGAGGACTCACTAAACAGAGAACATCCCTGGTCGTCCCTACTGCCTCTGATCTGGAGGACTCACTAAACAGAGAACATCCCTGGTCATCCCTACTGTCTCTGATCTGGAGGACTCACTAAACAGAGAACATCCCTGGTCATCCCTACTGTCTCTGATCTGGAGGACTCACTAAACAGAGAACATCCCTGGTCATCCCTACTGCCTCTGATCTGGAGGACTCACTAAACAGAGAACATCCCTGGTCATCCCTACTGCCTCTGATCTGGAGGACTCACTAAACAGAGAACATCCCTGGTCATCCTTACTGTCTCTGATCTGGAGGACTCACTAAACAGAGAACATCCCTGGTCATCCCTACTGATCTGGAGGACTCACTAAACAGAGAACATCCCTGGTCATCCCTACTGATCTGGAGGACTCACTAAACAGAGAACATCCATGGTCATCTCTACTGCCTCTGGTCTGGAGGACTCACTAAACAGAGAACATCCCTGGTCATCCCTACTGATCTGGAGGACTCACTAAACAGAGAACATCCCTGGTCATCCCTACTGATCTGGAGGACTCACTAAACAGAGAACATCCCTGGTCATCCCTACTGCCTCTGGTCTGGAGGACTCACTAAACAGAGAACATCCCTGGTCATCCCTACTGTCTCTGATCTGGAGGACTCACTAAACAGAGAACATCCCTGGTCATCCCTACTGCCTCTGATCTGGAGGACTCACTAAACAGAGAACATCCCTGGTCATCCCTACTGCCTCTGATCTGGAGGACTCACTAAACAGAGAACATCCCTGGTCATCCCTACTGCCTCTGATCAGGAGGACTCACTAAACAGAGAACATCCCTGGTCATCCCTACTGATCTGGAGGACTCACTAAACAGAGAACATCCCTGGTCATCCCTACTGATCTGGAGGACTCACTAAACAGAGAACATCCATGGTCATCTCTACTGCCTCTGGTCTGGAGGACTCACTAAACAGAGAACATCCCTGGTCATCCCTACTGATCTGGAGGACTCACTAAACAGAGAACATCCCTGGTCATCCCTACTGATCTGGAGGACTCACTAAACAGAGAACATCCCTGGTCATCCCTACTGCCTCTGGTCTGGAGGACTCACTAAACAGAGAACATCCCTGGTCATCTCTACTGCCTCTGATCTAGAGGACTCACTAAACAGAGAACATCCCTGGTCATCCCTACTGCCTCTGATCTGGAGGACTCACTAAACAGAGAATATCCCTGGTCATCCCTACTGCCTCTGATCTGGAGGACTCACTAAACAGAGAACATTTCTGGTCATCCCTACTGCCTCTGATCTGGAGGACTCACTAAACAGAGAACATTTCTGGTCATCCCTACTGCCTCTGATGTGGAGGACTCACTAAACAGAGAACATCCCTGGTCATCCCTACTGTCTCTGATCTGGTGGACTCACTAAACAGAAAACATCCCTGGTCATCCCTACTGCCTCTGATCTGGAGGACTCACTAAACAGAGAACATCCCTGGTCATCCCTACTGTCTCTGATCTGGAGGACTCACTAAACAGAGAACATCCCTGGTCATCCCTACTGCCTCTGATCAGGAGGACTCACTAAACAGAGAACATCCCTGGTCATCCCTACTGTCTCTGATCTGGAGGACTCACTAAACAGAGAACATCCCTGGTCATCCCTACTGATCTGGAGGACTCACTAAACAGAGAACATCCCTGGTCATCCCTACTGATCTGGAGGACTCACTAAACAGAGAACATCCATGGTCATCTCTACTGCCTCTGGTCTGGAGGACTCACTAAACAGAGAACATCCCTGGTCATCCCTACTGATCTGGAGGACTCACTAAACAGAGAACATCCCTGGTCATCCCTACTGCCTCTGGTCTGGAGGACTCACTAAACAGAGAACATCCCTGGTCATCCCTACTGCCTCTGATCTGGAGGACTCACTAAACAGAGAACATCCCTGGTCGTCCCTACTGTCTCTGATCTGGAGGACTCACTAAACAGAGAACATCCCTGGTCATCCCTACTGCCTCTGATCTGGAGGACTCACTAAACAGAGAACATCCCTGGTCGTCCCTACTGCCTCTGATCTGGAGGACTCACTAAACAGAGAACATCCCTGGTCATCCCTACTGTCTCTGATCTGGAGGACTCACTAAACAGAGAACATCCCTGGTCATCCCTACTGTCTCTGATCTGGAGGACTCACTAAACAGAGAATATCCCTGGTCATCCCTACTGTCTCTGATCTGGAGGACTCACTAAACAGAGAACATCCCTGGTCATCCCTACTGTCTCTGATCTGGAGGACTCACTAAACAGAGAAAATCCCTGGTCATCCCTACTGCCTCTGATCTGGAGGACTCACTAAACAGAGAAAATCCCTGGTCATCCCTACTGTCTCTGATCAGGAGGACTCACTAAACAGAGAACATCCCTGGTCATCCCTACTGTCTCTGATCTGGAGGACTCACTAAACAGAGAACATCCCTGGTCATCCCTACTGATCTGTAGGACTCACTAAACAGAGAACATCCCTGGTCATCCCTACTGGTCTGGAGGACTCACTAAACAGAGAACATCCCTGGTCATCCCTACTGTCTCTGATCTGGAGGACTCACTAAACAGAGAACATCCCTGCTCATCCCTACTGCCTCTGATCTGGAGGACTCACTAAACAGAGAACATCCCTGGTCATCCCTACTGATCTGGAGGACTCACTAACCAGAGAACATCCCTGGTCATCCTTACTGTCTCTGATCTGGAGGACTCACTAAACAGAGAACATCCCTGGTCATCCCTACTGTCTCTGATCTGGAGGACTCACTAAACAGAGAACATCCCTGCTCATCCCTACTGCCTCTGATCTGGAGGACTCACTAAACAGAGAACATCCCTCGTCATCCCTACTGATCTGGAGGACTCACTAAACAGAGAACATCCCTGGTCATCCTTACTGTCTCTGATCTGGAGGACTCACTAAACAGAGATCATCCCTGGTCATCCCTACTGATCTGGAGGACTCACTAACCAGAGAACATCCCTGGTCATCCTTACTGTCTCTGATCTGGCGGACTCACTAAACAGAGAACATCCCTGGTCATCCCTACTGCCTCTGATCTGGAGGACTCACTAAACAGAGAACATCCCTGGTCATCCCTACTGATCTGGAGGACTCACTAAACAGAGAACATCCCTGGTCATCCCTACTGCCTCTGGTCTGGAGGACTCACTAAACAGAGAACATCCCTGGTCATCCCTACTGCCTCTGATCTGGAGGACTCACTAAACAGAGAACATCCCTGGTCGTCCCTACTGTCTCTGATCTGGAGGACTCACTAAACAGAGAACATCCCTGGTCATCCCTACTGCCTCTGATCTGGAGGACTCACTAAACAGAGAACATCCCTGGTCGTCCCTACTGCCTCTGATCTGGAGGACTCACTAAACAGAGAACATCCCTGGTCATCCCTACTGTCTCTGATCTGGAGGACTCACTAAACAGAGAACATCCCTGGTCATCCCTACTGTCTCTGATCTGGAGGACTCACTAAACAGAGAATATCCCTGGTCATCCCTACTGTCTCTGATCTGGAGGACTCACTAAACAGAGAACATCCCTGGTCATCCCTACTGTCTCTGATCTGGAGGACTCACTAAACAGAGAAAATCCCTGGTCATCCCTACTGCCTCTGATCTGGAGGACTCACTAAACAGAGAAAATCCCTGGTCATCCCTACTGTCTCTGATCAGGAGGACTCACTAAACAGAGAACATCCCTGGTCATCCCTACTGTCTCTGATCTGGAGGACTCACTAAACAGAGAACATCCCTGGTCATCCCTACTGATCTGTAGGACTCACTAAACAGAGAACATCCCTGGTCATCCCTACTGGTCTGGAGGACTCACTAAACAGAGAACATCCCTGGTCATCCCTACTGTCTCTGATCTGGAGGACTCACTAAACAGAGAACATCCCTGCTCATCCCTACTGCCTCTGATCTGGAGGACTCACTAAACAGAGAACATCCCTGGTCATCCCTACTGATCTGGAGGACTCACTAACCAGAGAACATCCCTGGTCATCCTTACTGTCTCTGATCTGGAGGACTCACTAAACAGAGAACATCCCTGCTCATCCCTACTGCCTCTGATCTGGAGGACTCACTAAACAGAGAACATCCCTCGTCATCCCTACTGATCTGGAGGACTCACTAAACAGAGAACATCCCTGGTCATCCTTACTGTCTCTGATCTGGAGGACTCACTAAACAGAGATCATCCCTGGTCATCCCTACTGATCTGGAGGACTCACTAACCAGAGAACATCCCTGGTCATCCTTACTGTCTCTGATCTGGCGGACTCACTAAACAGAGAACATCCCTGGTCATCCCTACTGTCTCTGATCTGGAGGACTCACTAAACAGAGAACATCCCTGGTCATCCCTACTGTCTCTGATCTGGAGGACTCACTAAACAGAGAATATCCCTGGTCATCCCTACTGTCTCTGATCTGGAGGACTCACTAAACAGAGAACATCCCTGGTCATCCCTACTGTCTCTGATCTGGAGGACTCACTAAACAGAGAAAATCCCTGGTCATCCCTACTGCCTCTGATCTGGAGGACTCACTAAACAGAGAAAATCCCTGGTCATCCCTACTGTCTCTGATCAGGAGGACTCACTAAACAGAGAACATCCCTGGTCATCCCTACTGTCTCTGATCTGGAGGACTCACTAAACAGAGAACATCCCTGGTCATCCCTACTGATCTGTAGGACTCACTAAACAGAGAACATCCCTGGTCATCCCTACTGGTCTGGAGGACTCACTAAACAGAGAACATCCCTGGTCATCCCTACTGTCTCTGATCTGGAGGACTCACTAAACAGAGAACATCCCTGCTCATCCCTACTGCCTCTGATCTGGAGGACTCACTAAACAGAGAACATCCCTGGTCATCCCTACTGATCTGGAGGACTCACTAACCAGAGAACATCCCTGGTCATCCTTACTGTCTCTGATCTGGAGGACTCACTAAACAGAGAACATCCCTGGTCATCCCTACTGTCTCTGATCTGGAGGACTCACTAAACAGAGAACATCCCTGCTCATCCCTACTGCCTCTGATCTGGAGGACTCACTAAACAGAGAACATCCCTCGTCATCCCTACTGATCTGGAGGACTCACTAAACAGAGAACATCCCTGGTCATCCTTACTGTCTCTGATCTGGAGGACTCACTAAACAGAGATCATCCCTGGTCATCCCTACTGATCTGGAGGACTCACTAACCAGAGAACATCCCTGGTCATCCTTACTGTCTCTGATCTGGCGGACTCACTAAACAGAGAACATCCCTGGTCATCCCTACTGCCTCTGATCTGGAGGACTCACTAAACAGAGAACATCCCTCGTCATCCCTACTGATCTGGAGGACTCACTAAACAGAGAACATCCCTGGTCATCCCTACTGCCTCTGGTCTGGAGGACTCACTAAACAGAGAACATCCCTGGTCATCCCTACTGCCTCTGATCTGGAGGACTCACTAAACAGAGAACATCCCTGGTCGTCCCTACTGTCTCTGATCTGGAGGACTCACTAAACAGAGAACATCCCTGGTCATCCCTACTGCCTCTGATCTGGAGGACTCACTAAACAGAGAACATCCCTGGTCGTCCCTACTGCCTCTGATCTGGAGGACTCACTAAACAGAGAACATCCCTGGTCATCCCTACTGTCTCTGATCTGGAGGACTCACTAAACAGAGAACATCCCTGGTCATCCCTACTGTCTCTGATCTGGAGGACTCACTAAACAGAGAATATCCCTGGTCATCCCTACTGTCTCTGATCTGGAGGACTCACTAAACAGAGAACATCCCTGGTCATCCCTACTGTCTCTGATCTGGAGGACTCACTAAACAGAGAAAATCCCTGGTCATCCCTACTGCCTCTGATCTGGAGGACTCACTAAACAGAGAAAATCCCTGGTCATCCCTACTGTCTCTGATCAGGAGGACTCACTAAACAGAGAACATCCCTGGTCATCCCTACTGTCTCTGATCTGGAGGACTCACTAAACAGAGAACATCCCTGGTCATCCCTACTGATCTGTAGGACTCACTAAACAGAGAACATCCCTGGTCATCCCTACTGGTCTGGAGGACTCACTAAACAGAGAACATCCCTGGTCATCCCTACTGTCTCTGATCTGGAGGACTCACTAAACAGAGAACATCCCTGCTCATCCCTACTGCCTCTGATCTGGAGGACTCACTAAACAGAGAACATCCCTGGTCATCCCTACTGATCTGGAGGACTCACTAACCAGAGAACATCCCTGGTCATCCTTACTGTCTCTGATCTGGAGGACTCACTAAACAGAGAACATCCCTGCTCATCCCTACTGCCTCTGATCTGGAGGACTCACTAAACAGAGAACATCCCTCGTCATCCCTACTGATCTGGAGGACTCACTAAACAGAGAACATCCCTGGTCATCCTTACTGTCTCTGATCTGGAGGACTCACTAAACAGAGATCATCCCTGGTCATCCCTACTGATCTGGAGGACTCACTAACCAGAGAACATCCCTGGTCATCCTTACTGTCTCTGATCTGGCGGACTCACTAAACAGAGAACATCCCTGGTCATCCCTACTGTCTCTGATCTGGAGGACTCACTAAACAGAGAACATCCCTGGTCATCCCTACTGTCTCTGATCTGGAGGACTCACTAAACAGAGAATATCCCTGGTCATCCCTACTGTCTCTGATCTGGAGGACTCACTAAACAGAGAACATCCCTGGTCATCCCTACTGTCTCTGATCTGGAGGACTCACTAAACAGAGAAAATCCCTGGTCATCCCTACTGCCTCTGGTCTGGAGGACTCACTAAACAGAGAACATCCCTGGTCATCCCTACTGCCTCTGATCTGGAGGACTCACTAAACAGAGAACATCCCTGGTCGTCCCTACTGTCTCTGATCTGGAGGACTCACTAAACAGAGAACATCCCTGGTCATCCCTACTGCCTCTGATCTGTAGGACTCACTAAACAGAGAACATCCCTGGTCGTCCCTACTGCCTCTGATCTGGAGGACTCACTAAACAGAGAACATCCCTGGTCATCCCTACTGTCTCTGATCTGGAGGACTCACTAAACAGAGAACATCCCTGGTCATCCCTACTGTCTCTGATCTGGAGGACTCACTAAACAGAGAATATCCCTGGTCATCCCTACTGTCTCTGATCTGGAGGACTCACTAAACAGAGAACATCCCTGGTCATCCCTACTGTCTCTGATCTGGAGGACTCACTAAACAGAGAAAATCCCTGGTCATCCCTACTGCCTCTGATCTGGAGGACTCACTAAACAGAGAAAATCCCTGGTCATCCCTACTGTCTCTGATCAGGAGGACTCACTAAACAGAGAACATCCCTGGTCATCCCTACTGTCTCTGATCTGGAGGACTCACTAAACAGAGAACATCCCTGGTCATCCCTACTGGTCTGGAGGACTCACTAAACAGAGAACATCCCTGGTCATCCCTACTGTCTCTGATCTGGAGGACTCACTAAACAGAGAACATCCCTGCTCATCCCTACTGCCTCTGATCTGGAGGACTCACTAAACAGAGAACATCCCTGGTCATCCCTACTGATCTGGAGGACTCACTAACCAGAGAACATCCCTGGTCATCCTTACTGTCTCTGATCTGGAGGACTCACTAAACAGAGAACATCCCTGCTCATCCCTACTGCCTCTGATCTGGAGGACTCACTAAACAGAGAACATCCCTCGTCATCCCTACTGATCTGGAGGACTCACTAAACAGAGAACATCCCTGGTCATCCTTACTGTCTCTGATCTGGAGGACTCACTAAACAGAGATCATCCCTGGTCATCCCTACTGATCTGGAGGACTCACTAACCAGAGAACATCCCTGGTCATCCTTACTGTCTCTGATCTGGCGGACTCACTAAACAGAGAACATCCCTGGTCATCCCTACTGTCTCTGATCTGGAGGACTCACTAAACAGAGAACATCCCTGGTCATCCCTACTGTCTCTGATCTGGAGGACTCACTAAACAGAGAATATCCCTGGTCATCCCTACTGTCTCTGATCTGGAGGACTCACTAAACAGAGAACATCCCTGGTCATCCCTACTGTCTCTGATCTGGAGGACTCACTAAACAGAGAAAATCCCTGGTCATCCCTACTGCCTCTGATCTGGAGGACTCACTAAACAGAGAAAATCCCTGGTCATCCCTACTGTCTCTGATCAGGAGGACTCACTAAACAGAGAACATCCCTGGTCATCCCTACTGTCTCTGATCTGGAGGACTCACTAAACAGAGAACATCCCTGGTCATCCCTACTGATCTGTAGGACTCACTAAACAGAGAACATCCCTGGTCATCCCTACTGGTCTGGAGGACTCACTAAACAGAGAACATCCCTGGTCATCCCTACTGTCTCTGATCTGGAGGACTCACTAAACAGAGAACATCCCTGCTCATCCCTACTGCCTCTGATCTGGAGGACTCACTAAACAGAGAACATCCCTGGTCATCCCTACTGATCTGGAGGACTCACTAACCAGAGAACATCCCTGGTCATCCTTACTGTCTCTGATCTGGAGGACTCACTAAACAGAGAACATCCCTGGTCATCCCTACTGTCTCTGATCTGGAGGACTCACTAAACAGAGAACATCCCTGCTCATCCCTACTGCCTCTGATCTGGAGGACTCACTAAACAGAGAACATCCCTCGTCATCCCTACTGATCTGGAGGACTCACTAAACAGAGAACATCCCTGGTCATCCTTACTGTCTCTGATCTGGAGGACTCACTAAACAGAGATCATCCCTGGTCATCCCTACTGATCTGGAGGACTCACTAACCAGAGAACATCCCTGGTCATCCTTACTGTCTCTGATCTGGCGGACTCACTAAACAGAGAACATCCCTGGTCATCCCTACTGCCTCTGATCTGGAGGACTCACTAAACAGAGAACATCCCTGGTCATCCCTACTGATCTGGAGGACTCACTAAACAGAGAACATCCCTGGTCATCCTTACTGTCTCTGATCTGGCGGACTCACTAAACCGACATGTTTTGCTTGTCAATGATGTCTGAGTGTGGAGCGTGACCCTGGCTATCCGTAAATAAATAAAAACTAGAAAATGGTGCCATCTGGTTTGCTTAATATAAAGAATTTGAAATGATTTATACTTTTACTTTTGATACTTAAGTATATTTTAAACCAAATACTTTTAGACTTTTACTTGAGTCATTTTCTATGAAGGTATCTTTACTTTTACAGAAGTCTGACAGTTGGGTACTTCTCCACCACTGGCATCATCTGCTCTAATTCACTCACCAAACAGTAATTCAAGAAGATTTGAATGCATATTCCCATGAAACTGATTGTGATCAATCAAATGATTGGAAAAGAGATGCAGTTTGGACGTGTCAACGGTAGGTAAAACGTGAAGAATTATCAGTGATGAGGTAGTGTGAAATTAGGTATGACTAACTTGGTGTTTGAGGCTATTAAAAATAGAAAATGTTTGAGACAATATGTGTGGGCATAGACATACGTTGCAATTGGAGGCTGCATGTTATGCATATTCTATAACAGCTAGTTGATGATCCTTGTTGGATAATGACATGCTGGCGACATCTGTCCGCACAAACTCTGATTGTGGGAATGATGACGTCATTTACACTTCTGGTACCCCAATGACATATGTAGCACATGGGGACATGTGAAATTTACTCCAGCTAGTTTTTCGCGCCGCGACAACCGGTAAAACGCTTCAGTAGGGCGGTGACAACCGGTAAAACGCTTCAGTAGGGCGGTGACGTGGGTGAACCAGGCAGAGGTCCCGGGTTCGCGTCAGGGCCGAAACGAGAGGAACTCACTAAAGCAAGCAGCGTGACGTCCTTTATACATATATAACACACATAACGTTATCTCCTAATAACATGGCACTGCAGAAGTTAGTCCCCAAAACGCAACCAATAGATTGTAAACAGTATAGCTGATGGTGTAACGAACCAAGCAGAGGAAAAGAGATGTGTCAGTGCCTCTTCATTATCACAGACATAACGTTACAGAGCAGAAGGCAGTCTAGATGTCAAAATTGTTGATTTCTGCTAAATATATATATATATATATATATATATATATATATATATATATATATATATATATATATATATATATATATATATATAAACAGCACACTGTCTTGAAATCCTACTATACTGTTTGCTAGGCTGGCTAGCATCTTTAGCAACCTACCCCATGGACATGGTATCCACTTGCCCCCCCGTCGGGTACTATTGAGCTTTGACTTATGCCCATCGCAAACTACCGTTCCAGTTGTTTTTTAACTAAGGTGAGGTAGTACTGTCATTTTGAATGTGTTGTCTTAGCCGAGGAGATATGCCTCCACGTCGCACAGAAACTACTCTGTATGCAGCCAGGCTAAAGTAACAAACAGAGACGACGTGCCAGACGCATCGAGCGGTGTGGATTCACAGCCTGGAGCAAAGATGTCAAGTCCACTCTGTGTTCGATTAGTATGAAAAGATAAAAAGTACAAATCCTCTTAACACTTGAAAAAGGCAACTGACAAATGATTATTACAAGTGTCAAAAGTATTTTTTTGTACACGTGATTTTTTCACCTGCCCAGTGTGAGTTAACAGGTCATTTGAAAGCTTGTTATGGTCATTTTTAACGTGTTCTTTACACCTGTCCATTGACAGGTGATTTGAACGCTTATGTCCACCAGGGGGCGTCAAAGCCATCCACCCAGCTCCCTGCACCAGGGAAAGGAGGGGAGAGGGCCGGAGAGGGGTGGGGCCGAGCCCTGGAGAGGTGGCCTGATCTCCGCAAGGCTGACATTCCAGCCAGCTTCTTGCCCCAATCAAAGGCCTCAGACTGTCCTCCACACAACAGGCCCAAAAAGTGTGACAGAGCAGGCAACCTCCACAGAGCACCATATAGAGCACCGCTGTGCAGGGCCCTTAACCCAAACCTTATTTTCAACGCAATTTCAACATTAGATTGCTTTAACAACCTGTTAGTCGGGTTAAGTTATTGTGTTTGAGTTGGAAGTTTTACCCTAATTTCAATGTTTACAATGATGGTTGAAATGAGATGCAAACCATACTGGTTAATGACATTTTGTAAATTCAAATGTGTTTTCAACGTAGATTCCACACATTAGGTTGACAATGATGTTGAAACAAGTGTCCTCGCCACTGCGAGGACGATCAGCTGTTCATCCCGTCTCCCTGTAGCTCTTTCTTAGGCGTCTCCCAGTACGGACATAGCAAATTATTGCCCTGGCCACATCTGCAGTCCTCATGCCTCCTTGCAGCATGCCTAAGGCACATTCACACAGATGAGCAGAGACCCTGGGCATCTTTCTTTTGGTGTTTTTCAGAGTCAGTAGAAAGGCCTCTTTAGTGTCCTAAGTTTTCATAACTGTGACCTTTATTGCCTACCGTCTGTAAGCTGTTAGTGTCTTAACGACCATTCCATTAGGTGCATGTTCATTCATTATTTCTGGTTCATTGAACAAGCACGGGAAACAGTGTTTAAACCCTTTACAATGACGATCTATGAAGTTATTTAGATTTTTACGAATAATCTTTGAAAGACAGGGTCATGAAAAAGGGACATTTTTTTTTGTTGCTGAGTTTAAATGTTTTAATTCCATTGTTTTACTATTAGATGTGTGTATTGCTGTGAATTGTTAGATACTACTGCACTGTTGGAGCTAGGAACAC
Organism: Oncorhynchus mykiss; assembly: GCF_057628025.1. Lineage (NCBI taxonomy): Eukaryota > Metazoa > Chordata > Actinopteri > Salmoniformes > Salmonidae > Oncorhynchus > Oncorhynchus mykiss. The sequence goes on along the minus strand of NC_143032.1, from coordinate 842,348 downwards.
AAGCATTTCGTAATAACATCTGCTAAATATGTGTATGTGACCAATACAATTTGATTTGATTAGAGAAACATGATACTCTGGTCTGATGAAACCGAGATTGAACTCTTTGGCCTGAATGCCAAGCGTCACGTCTGGAAGAAACCTGGCACCACCCCTACGGTGAAGCATGGTGGTGGCAGCATCATGCTGTGGGGATGTTTTTCAGTGGCAGAGACTGGGATAATAGTCAGGATCGAGGGAAAGATTAATGGAGCAAAGTACAGAGAGAGCCTTGATGAAAACTAGCTCCAGGGCAAAGGTTCACCTTCCAACAGAACAATGACCCCAAGAACACAACCAAGACAACCTAGGAGTGGCATGGGGACAAGTCTCTGACTATCCTTGAGTGGCACGGACTTGAACACGATCTAACATCTCTGAAGAGACCTGAAAATAGCTATGCAGCGACGCTCCCAACCCAACATGACAGAGCATGGATCTGCAGAGAAGAATGAGAGAAACTCCCCAAATACAGGTGTGCCTGGCTTGTAGTGTCATAACCAATAAGACTTGAAGCTGTAATCACTGCCAAAGGTGCTTCAACAAAGTACTGAGTAAATAGTCTGAATAGTTATGTAAATGTGATAATTCCGTTTTTTTATTTTTATAAATCTGCAAAAATGTAAAAAAAAAAGTTTTTGCTTTGTCGTTATGGGGTATATAATGTGTAGATTGATGAGGGGGAAACACTCAGAATAAGGCTGGAACGTAAATGTTTTGGGAAACGAGGTCTGAAGACATTCTGAATGTATAGTATTTGAAACAGCTACAAAACTCTGCAATTCAGACAGCATTTTTGTCATATTACTACCATGATTCTGGTAGTATTTAGCTAAATACTTATAACATCTCTGGGCCATCATTCAGCATCACCTTACACATGTTTTCAGTCTTTATGGTCTCATTACAACAATTATTTATTCATTTATGGCTTTGAAAATAAATTCAGTTTCTCCACATTGTAATGGTGGCCAACTTGAAAATAGGCTGCTGTGACTAAATCATTGATGACTCTATGAAACTTTTTAAATAAGTCTCCTTGTTCTGTGGGACATTTGGTGTATTTATCATCTAGGGTACCATGAGATAATGAAGCTTTTTTAAATACTGCCCATCCTGTCTCAGTATACCACAAAATGCATAGCGGTATGACCTTTGACCCCCCCCCAAGGTGGGCCCATGGAGATGCCATGAAAAACAGCCCCAAACCATTATTCCTCCTCCACCAAACTTCACAGTTGGCACTATACATTTGGGCAGGTAGTATTCTTCTGAAATCCTCCAAACCCGAATTAGTCCGTCGAACTGCCAGATGGTGAAGCGTGACTCATCACTCCAGAGAACGCGTTTCCACTGCTCCAGAATTCAATGGGGACGAGTTTTACACCACTCCAGCCAGCGCTTGGCATTGCGCATGGAGATCTTAGGCTTGTGTGTGGCTGCTCGGCCATACAAACCTATTTACAAGCAAAAACTAAAGCAGGAAGCAGCAGTGACTCGCTCAATACAGAAGTGGTCAGAAGACGCAGACGCTAAGCAACAGCACTGTTTTGCTAGAACAGACTGGAATATGTTTTGCGGTTCTTCCGATGGCATTGAAGAGTACACCACATCAGTCAGTCACTGGCTTCATCAATAAGTGCATCGATGACGTCGTCCCCACAGTGACTGTACGTACATACCCCAACCAGAAGCCATGGATTACAGGCAGCATCTGCACTGAGCTAAATGGTAGAGCTGCCAATTTCAAGGAGCGGAAGCTTATAAAAAATCCCACTATGCCCACTGACGAACCATCAAACAGGCAAAGCGTCAAAACAGGACGAAGATTGAATCGTACTACATCGGCTCCTCTCGTCGAATGTGGCAGGGCATGAAAACTATTACAGACTACAAAGGGAAGCACAGCCGCGAGCTGCCCAGACACACGAGCCTACCAGACGAGCTAAATTACTTCTATGCTCGGTTCGAGGCACGCAACACTGAAGCATGCATGAGAGCATCAGCTGTTCCGGATGACTGTGTGATCACGCTCTCTGTAGCTGATGTGAGTAAGACCTTTAAACAGGTCAACATTCACAAGGCCGCAGGGCCAGATGGATTACCAGGACGTGTACTGCGAGCATGTGCTGACCAACTGGCAAGTGTCTTCACTGACATTTTCAACCTGTCCTGAATATAATACCAACAATAATACCAAAATGTTTCAAGCAGACTCCCATAGTGCCTGTGTCCAAGAACACTAAAGGTGCCTGCCTAAATGACTACCGACCCGTAGCACTCACGTCTGTAGCCAAGAAGTGCTTTGAAAGGCTGGTCAGGCTCACATCAAAACCATTATCCCAGAAACCCTAGACCCACTCCAATTTGCATACCTCCCCAGCAGATGATGAAATCTCTATTGCACTCCAGCACTTCCCCTTCCCACCTGGACAAAAGGAACACATATGTGAGAATGCCATTCATTGACTACAGCTCAGCGTTTGACACATAGTGACCACAAAGCTCATCACTAAGCTATGGGCGCTGGGACTAAACACTCCCTCTGCAACTAGATCCTGGACTTCCTGACGGGCCGCCCCCAGGTGGTAAGGGTAGGTAACAACACATCTGTCACACTGATGCTACACCTACTGGAGAGCTCTTCGTCTACACACATTCAGCATCGTTCCTCAAACCTTAGCCCCACCCATCTCTTTAATTATTCACGTGAGGCCATGTGGTAAACACGCGCTATATCAAATCAAATCCAGGTTTATTTGTCACATGATAGAGAAGGTGTAAATAGCACAGTAAAGTGGTTACGTGCATAGTAGAAATATCAAAAACAGAACGTATCCAGAAAATAGTTTAGCAATATTAGATGACACTTACCTGACACACTTGTCTAAATTGATTGGGTCATGTGAAGGAAATGCAATAACCACCCCCAGTCACATCTAGCTAAGTGGAAGGGTCACTATTGTCTAGACATGTACACATGTTCATGAAATACAATAGATGGCTGTAATTCCCCCGAGACACACCTGGCTAATTTGATGGGTCATGTGGTAATTCGGCCGAAGTGGAGTCTTTTGTTTAGACATGTAGCTAGCTAGCTGAACAATGAACCAAAATCCCAACTCATACTACTACCAATACAAACATTGTCATCTGTAGTGTGAATCTGCAGGTAGCTAAAGCTAACAAACTAGGTTCAATGTTAGCTAGCTAAGATTAGGCTATAACTAGCAATGCAAATTGACTTCTGATTCAAGTAATATTAATACACAGATCATATACGTAAATGTTAGCATGTTGGCTTCCTAGCTAATGTTTGCTAGCTAACTAACAGTATGCTTTAACTTGCAATAAAAATGACTTTCTGACTAAATTAAAAACTTATATCTGAAAATGGAGATAGACTCTTACTCGTTCGTATACATGGATGTAGCTACATCTTGTTAGGCCAGCATTGTCAAGTCACTCCGGTTCACACTGACCGTGGCGTGTGCAGAAAGTAGCCCATTACTTTCTCCAACTTGCTGCGTGCTACATTCAGGGAATCAATGTTGATGAGAAAAGTAGCAAAACTTTTATAGTTCTCGATGACTAACATTATATCTTTAAAAAACAGCGGGGTAGAAAGGACTGTCAACATTTAGTGAACAGCTCACGTTATATACACAGAAGCGTGCTACATGGCAGACCTATTAAAACTAATCTCCCGGCATGTCTGGCCCATCCATTATCTCAGCCAATCATTGATAGCGGGAAGGTTCTGTCGTGGAATAATCAGAATTTGTTGGTAACATATGTAAGATGTTTCATATTCATCATATGTTTGTAAGTTACTTCTCATCAAGAATGTTATTTTTGTATAATACTGTGGCAGGGTTGCAGTATCTGTTCTATGTCAAGACTAAGTTGCATGGTCCGCAGAGAGGGGAGAGGTCAAGGGGTCATCATGTGTAAACATATCTTTTGCTCCACTGTGTTTGTGTGCCAGTTCACTCCCTACTTTTCCCATCGGGGAAAGGAGGATGGCAGTGTCTGGAATCATTCTATCCTCTCCGTGAGTTTGTCCAGGATTGGTTGTATTTAGAGTTGGTTGTATCTAAATGACAATTTGATATATGCCTGTTGATATGGAGGATTGGTTTATGGTTCTGGGGTTTGAGTAAGGAGACAAAGCTGAACGATGAATTATGCCGATGCGGTCTTATCCTGTGTGTGTCTTTGCTATAAAGGACCTCATTTGAAATGTGGAAGGGGCTCTCAGAGAATTCATGGTTAGACACTGAATTGCCTGAGAGTCACAGGATTGTGATAGAGCTGATATAATTAAAGATGGACTTTGATAACTAACTCTGACTTGTGTTGTGGTTTGCTCCCATGATTTGGTAAATAGAGGAAATTTCCACGACAGTTCCTGACTTTTTTCATGGCTAAACCAACTAGGCTCGTAATTTAACAATTTGATTTGTATTTATGGATTGAATACATATTTGTTATTAAGGCACATGAACGTTCACATGTTCCAGAAGGCCTTTCTGCCAAAAAACTGGTTTAGATTATTTTTTTAATGTTTAGATTCAAATGCCTTTCTTCAAATGCAGTCTCAAAAACCATCAAGCGCTATGATATAACTTGGCTCTCATGAGGACCGCTACAGGAAAGGAAGACCCAGATTTACCTCTGCTGCAGAGGATAAGTTCATTAGAGTTACCATCCTCAGATTGCAGTCCAAATAAATGCTTCAGGGAGTTCAAGAAACAGACACATCTCAACATCAACAGTTTAGAGGAGACTGCGTGAATCAGGCCTTCATGGTGGAATTGCTGCATAGAACCCACTAAAAAAGGACACTAATAATAAGAAGAGACTTGCTTGGGCCAAGAAACATGGACATTAGACCAATGGAAATCTGTCCTTTGGTCTGATGAGTACAAATTAGAGATTTTTGTTTCCAACCGCTGTGTCTTTGTGAGACACAGAGTAGGTGAACGGATGATCTCTGCATGTGTGGTTCCCACCGTGAAGCATGGAGAAGGTGGTGTGATGGTGCTTTGCTGGTGACACGGTCTGATTTATTTAGAATTCAAGGCATACTTAACCAGCATGGCTAACACAGCATTCTGCAGTGATACGTCATCCCATCTGATTTGCACTTAGTGGGACTATAATTTGTTTTCAACAGAACAATGACCGAACACACCTCCAGGCTGTGTAAGAGCTATTTGACCAAGGATAGTGATGGAGTGCTGCATCAGATGACCTTGCCTCCACAATCACCTGACCTCAACCCAATTGAGATGGGTAGGGATGAGTTGGACCGCAGAGTGAAGGATAGGCAGCCAACAAGTGCTCAACATTTGTGGGAACTTCTTAAAGACTGTTGGAAATGCATTCCAGGTGAAGCTGGTTGAGAGAATGCCAAGAGTGTGCAAAGCTGTCATCAAGACATCAAGGCAAAGGGTGGCTTCTTTGAAGAATCTAACATATAAAATATATTATTTCAACACTTTTTTTGGTTACTACATGATTCCATGAGTTATTTCATAGTTTTGAAGTCTTCACTATTATTCTACAATGTAGAAAATTGTTAAAAAAAATAAAAGACAAACTCTTGAATGAGTAGGTGTACACAAACTTGACTGGTACTGTATGTCTCCAACTCTAAATGACTCTAGTGACTCAAAGTTAAAACCATGAGCTGAACACTGATGTTTTCTACTGTTGTTGGACTGTAAAAGTCAACTCAACAAAGCAAGCATAAACTGACCCAGAAAAAGGCCAGCTAGGGTGAATGGGTACAAATCTGATGGGGTCAAAAAGTTTGAACATGAAAGAAAAATAACAATGCCCTTAAAATGGAAATAGATGTACAAAATAAAACGTCAAGGATTTAACCTCTACAGGATTGGTGGGTCCCCCCCTCAGGACAGTTGAGCTAACACATGCTAATGCAATTAGGTAACAATTAGGTAATTAGGTAAGTAACAAGGACATTCCCATGATATTGGCAGAAAGCTTAAATTCTTGTTAATCTAACTGCACTGTCCAATTTACAGTAGCTATTACAGTGAAAGAATACCATGCTGTTGTTTGTGGAGAGTGCACAATTATGATCTTGAAAAGTTATTCAAATCTAAATTGCGCCTGGGCTGGAATAATACATTATGGCCTTTCTCTTGCATTTTAAAGATGTTACAAAAAAAATACATGGTTTCTTCTTTGTATTATCTTTACCAGATCTAATGTGTTATATTCTCCCACATTCCTTTTACATTTCCACAAACTTCAAAGTGTTTCCTTTCAAATGGTACCAAGACTATGCATATCCTTGCTTCAGGTCCTGAGCTACAGGTAGTTAGATGTCATTTTAGGAAATCTGATGAGGTCAAAAAGTTTGGTAAAGGTTGAACACTAACGAAAAATAACAATGTCCTTAAAATGGGAATAGATGTATAAAATAAAATAAAGTCAAGGATTTAAGAAATAAAATGTTTTTTTATTTTGAAGGGACAAACTGTAAAAAATGACTTTTCAGTTAAAGAGTGACAATGAGAAAACAATAAAGCTGCTTGGTTTGCTCTGCAGTACCATTCAAGCAGAAAATATGTACAACAAAATACACATTGTAATTAAAAAAGCCATGGTACTTTACATTAATAATTACCCATTGTTGCCATGTCTTCATTGATAATGATGCATTTACACCAGAGAAGCGCAGGTGTCCTGTTGGTGGCATTATAAACCCCTATCAGGTGATCTCAACCAATATAAACCCCTATCAGGTGATCTCAACCAATATAAACCCCTATCAGGTGATCTCAACCAATATAAAACCCCATCAGGTGTCCTGTTGGTGGCAATATAAAACCCCATCAGGTGTCCTGTTGGTGGCAATATAAAACTCCATCAGGTGTCCTGTTGGTGGCAATATAAAACCCCATCAGGTGTCCTGTTGGGGGCAATATAAAACCCCATCAGGTGTCCTGTTGATGGCAATATAAAACCCCATCAGGTGTTCTGTTGATGGCAATATAAAACCCCATCAGGTGTCCTCTTGGTGGCAATATAAAACCCTATCAGGTGTCCTGTTGGTGGCAATATAAAACCCCATCAGGTGTCCTGTTGGGGGCAATATAAAACCCCATCAGGTGTCCTGTTGGGGGCAATATAAAACCCCATCAGGTGTCCTGTTGATGGCAATATAAAACCCCATCAGGTGTTCTGTTGATGGCAATATAAAACCCCATCAGGTGTCCTCTTGGTGGCAATATAAAACCCTATCAGGTGTCCTGTTGGTGGCAATATAAAACCCCATCAGGTGTCCTGTTGGTGGCAATATAAAACCCCATCAGGTGTCCTGTTGGTGGCAATATAAAACCCTATCAGGTGTCCTGTCGGGGGCAATATAAAACCCCATCAGGTGTCCTGTTGGGGGCAATATAAAACCCCATCAGGTGTCCTGTTGGGGGCAATATAAAACTCCATCAGGTGTCCTGTTGGTGGCAATATAAAACCCCATCAGGTGTCCTGTTGGGGGCAATATAAAACCCTATCAGCTGTCCTGTTGGTGGCAATATAAAACCCCATCAGGTGTCCTCTTGGTGGCAATATAAAACCCCATCAGGTGTCCTCTTGGTGGCAATATAAAACTCCATCAGGTGTCCTCTTGGTGGCAATATAAAACCCTATCAGGTGTCCTGTTGGTGGCAATATAAAACCCCATCAGGTGTCCTGTTGGTGGCAATATAAAACTCCATCAGGTGTCCTGTTGGTGGCAATATAAAACCCCATCAGGTGTCCTGTTGGGGGCAATATAAAACCCTATCAGGTGTCCTGTTGGTGGCAATATAAAACCCCATCAGGTGTCCTGTTGGTGGCAATATAAAACTCCATCAGGTGTCCTGTTGGTGGCAATATAAAACTCCATCAGGTGTCCTGTTGGTGGCAATATAAAACCCCATCAGGTGTCCTGTTGGGGGCAATATAAAACCCTATCAGGTGTCCTGTTGGTGGCAATATAAAACCCCATCAGGTGTCCTCTTGGTGGCAATATAAAACCCCATCAGGTGTCCTGTTGGGGGCAATATAAAACCCCATCAGGTGTCCTCTTGGTGGCAATATAAAACCCTATCAGGTGTCCTGTTGGTGGCAATATAAAACCCCATCAGGTGTCCTCTTGGTGGCAATATAAAACCCCATCAGGTGTCCTCTTGGTGGCAATATAAAACCCCATCAGGTGTCCTATTGGTGGCAATATAAAACCCCATCAGGTGTCCTATTGGTGGCAATATAAAACCCCATCAGGTGTCCTATTGGTGGCAATATAAAACCCTATCAGGTGTCCTGTTGGGGGCAATATAAAACCCCATCAGGTGTCCTCTTGGTGGCAATATAAAACCCCATCAGGTGTCCTGTTGGTGGCAATATAAAACCCCATCAGGTGTCCTCTTGGTGGCAATATAAAACCCCATCAGGTGTCCTGTTGGTGGCAATATAAAACCCCATCAGGTGTCCTCTTGGTGGCAATATAAAACCCCATCAGGTGTCCTATTGGTGGTAATATAAAACCCCATCAGGTGTCCTGTTGGTGGCAATATAAAACCCTATCAGGTGATCTCCACCCATTGAAAACCCCATCAGGTGGATTTATAAAAGTCAGCAAATTAAGGCAGATAACAGAAGAATACATGTTCACTGTTCAACGTATAGAACAATCAGAAAACATATAGACAGTATGAATGGGAGCATCATGCACAACTCCTACACCCATCAAACTCAACTCAGGACCTCCAAGCCAGATGCATTGCCTTTTTTCATTGTTCCCCTCTAAATCAGGGACTGATTTAGACCTGGGACATGAGGTGTGCGCAATTATCCCGTAGAACAGTAAACCAGCAGGCTCTGGAACTGGTAGGGTAAGAGTTGAATACCCCTCTCCAATAGGAGGCTCGCTATAGGCTGGCTGTAGAACAGCGTAGGATGGGATATGTACCTCAGGCTTTTTGCATAATATAGCATTTTGTTTTTCTCCACAAAACCTTGATATTTGATCATTTAATTTACAATAGAATGTGATCTTGGTCACAACCATACCATTTAGAGTACAATCATATGGATATTTTCTAATTCATTTTAGTTTTAGCGTCATTTTATAGTCCAAAACAATCTAACTGGTGAAAATACTTCAAAATGCTATACAGCAATAGCATTCATAATCGGCATCTCTATAAGTCATATATTAAAGATTTCAATATTTCAAAAAAAATTATGCAATTTGTATATTCTTAATAAAATAATTAATTTGTCAGTGATACAGATTATATATTTTTTCTTTCAATCTACATAAATGAGTTAGAAAATATTAGTGTGATTCTCTATGGTAACATTATAGGCAGAAATATCAATAGACCCATAGTACAAATGTTTGATTTAGAAAGTAGGTTACACAGTATTCAGTCCCACAGCTCAAATGGAAGCACTGTGCTCAGGGATGGAAGTTAAATTACATTTTCAGACTGGGCTAGTAGAAAATGTGTCAAAAACACAGGCACTGAGTGAGAACAACATCCCTCGCTCTCTTATAGCCCAACGTCATAAATTAGATGACATCTGAAATAATTACAAATCATTTAACCAAAATGTAATATGTAAAAATATTAAAAGGATACAGGCCCAGTCAAAAACGATTTCCTGTGTTTTATCTATATTTCCACACTAGGAGGTTGGAATAACACTGTGGAATGATGATAGTGCCCTTTAAGTGTAAGAACGGTTTGAAAAGACCGGCTGAAATGTAAGACTCTTTTGTTGAGATTGAGTTTTGTCCTTCCATGGTCACCATGCAGTAAATAGACCAATAAGAAAGAGTTCCAAACCTCTCTGCCAATAACAGCTAATGTTCTGTTTTCCCCTCCCCACTCAGACCACTCCCAGACAGCCAGAGCTAAAATCTTGCCCTTTGCTAAGAATGCATTTTGTCCTTCTTTGTGACCATTTTAATTGACAACAATCCCAGTAAGGTAGTTAATTATTACCCAGAAATGATTTGATATTGAGATAAAAACAGCTGCATTGGACCGTTAAGTCATTTCACAATGGATTTAGCTTTTAAATAATCCCATTTTTCCCAAATCTCAACAATGTCTCTGAGCAGAGCAGGGATATTATGGATAAGGGAATGCACCCAAATGGCTCTCTATTTCCTAATAGTGCCCCCGGGCTCCCGTCAATAGGCAGCCATAGGGCTAAGGTCTGAAGTAGTGCACTATATATAGGGAATAGGGAGCCATAGGGCTCTGGTCTGAAGTAGTGCACTATATATAGGGAATAGGGTTCTATACGGCTCTGGTCTGAAGTAGTGCACTATATATAGGGAATAGGGCTCTGGTCTGAAGTAGTGCACTATATATAGGGAATAGGGAGCCATAGGGCTCTGGTCTGAAGTAGTGCACTATATATAGGGAATAGGGCTCTGGTCTGAAGTAGTGCACTATATATAGGGAATAGGCAGCCATAGGGCTCTGGTCTGAAGTAGTGCACTATATATAGGGAATAGGGAGCCATAGGGCTCTGGTCTGAAGTAGTGCACTATATATAGGGAATAGGGAGCCATAGGGCTCTGGTCTGAAGTAGTGCACTATATATAGGGAATAGGGAGCCATAGGGCTCTGGTCTGAAGTAGTGCACTATATATAGGGAATAGGGAGCCATTTGGGACAAAGTCACTGATACCTAAAGTAAGATTGCATTTCCAGGTTATAAATATCAAACTGCTGCTTGAACCTACGTTTAGCAGGCATTTTTATCTGAAAATAAATTTAAAATCATAAAATAAAAAACAAAAAACAAATTACAAGTAAAAGTCAATCATAGATGGAGAACCAGGAAGTTATGGTTCATCAATCATCAGTTTCACAGATGACGTGCTGACCAAGGGGCTTACGGAGGGACTGCTGTACCATACCAGAGCCTTGGGCACCATTATGCTTTAGGATGAAACACAGGGGTTGACCACCCCCCTTACTCCGGTCAACTGGGACGGAGCACAGAGACGTCATGGGAAACAGGGTTATGAGGACGTTGTGATTCTAGTGGGGGTGTGTCTGTGTGTGTCTGTGTGTGTCTGTAAACGCAACACAGTGTTTCAATGGCCACAACGGTCTGCTTCCTAAAGCTAGAAAAAGTCCCTGAGGTTGACATTCAGCAACGTTTAAAGATTCCCTACTGACCATGTCCCCAAACAGAACAGCAACTAACACCAGTTACCCTCTGTGTTGTGTTAGTGTGGAGGGGCAGGCTTGGCTCCAGCACACGGCATCAGCGTATGGTCACAGATACATGACTCAGATTACACAATCGAGCGTTCACTTTTATGTTAGTCTCACTTTCTTTTTTCCAAATTAAATGTTCGCTGCCATTTCATACAGCAATAATTACCAACTGCTTTTGCTAAGATTTGGAAGGCAAGAACGGAATCTCATTAACAATAGTCAGGGGAGCGAGAAATCACAGCTTCTTCCAACAGCAGTTTACCTACCGTCCCCACTAATTCACTGCATAGCCCAGAACACAGTTGGCAGTTCAGGTCCGGTTGATTGTCTGAACGTTGCAGGGGGTTCTGGGACAGATTCTGACAGACCAATCAGAGACTCCAGGAGACAGGCCCCAGGGTCACTGGCCTGTGATTGGCTGCTGGGGTAACTAGGCAACTGGAAGTGAAAGAAGCTGTCCATGTGTTGGTATTCCTTTAGGGAGTTGTAGAGGGAGGAAGTACCCAGACAGAAACCATCAAAGAACTCCAAGTCAGACTCTGAGGACAGGCTGGCAGCGGTGCCATCTACTGAGGAAGAGGGGGTGTTGGGGAAGTCTACTGAGGAAGAGGGGGTGTTGGGGCAGTCTACTGAGGAAGAGGGGGTGTTGGGGCAGTCTACTGAGGAAGAGGGCATGTTGGAGACACTGCAGCCGCTGTGGTGGAACAGAGCGTTGCCTTGGTTAGCGTTATCATCTAACAGTTGTGTTATGGCCATGGCCCGGTTGTCTCTGTGCACCTCCAGATTGTTATTATCCTCTTGGAAGTCTGCCGTAATAAACCCTGTCAATATCCACGGCTGTTGCTGTAGACGTTGCTCGGGGCAGCAGCGGTTGTCATTGACAACGCGGTTGTTTACATTGTAGTCGTCGATGTCACTGAAGCTGAGGATGCAGCTCAGTCCGTTCTCATCCACATCATCTAGTAGAGGGCCATCCCCCCGGGAGCGCCGCCCTAACCCCACCACTAACTCCGCCCCTTCCTCTGAGTATTCACTCCCCCCAGAGGAGGCAGAGGAGTCGGTCATGTCGCTACTACAGCTGTTCTCCCTGACCGCCGCCAGCTTTGAGATGAAGTGGAAGGAGGAGCGGTCTGGGACGGAGGGGAGGTTGGACAAGGGGTTGTAGTAGTGACATGGGGCGGTCTCTTCCAGGTCCTCTTCCTCTGGTCCAGACGTCTCCTCCAGTCTCTTCTCCAGCTCTAGCTTCATGATGGTGTGGATGTAGTGGGTCTGAACCCGGCTGGAGTTGAACTCTTTACGACCTTCCTGGTTACCGCAGCCATCCTTAGTGCAGCCGCAGGGAAATGACGAGTGGTCCATCTGGGGAGAGAAGAGAACGTTAAAAATCAGGTTCTGCTTTGTCCCTGAGGGTTCAGAATATTGTAGTACAGTGGACAAATAACCACTGCTCATATTGTTATGAATATAAAGTATTTAAAAACATGAGAGGTCAGTTTACTATTAACATTGAAGTTGAATAAATGTTCATATGTGAGTTTTCATTAGCAAAGTGTCTTACCTGACACTTGATGCCTGCCAGGCTGCAGGCGCAGGTCTCTGGCTCACAGAAACCCTGGCAGTCACACCCACAGTCCTCCCTGGACACTCTGAGCTGCTGCAGCTGCCTCTTCTCCTCCTTCTCCACCTTCACCCCCGCAGCCTTCAGCAGGGCATGTCTCCTCTTGGAGGGGTAGGGGTGGAGGAAGGAGCCGTCGTCTAGGTTACAGCTGCTAATGTCCATCTCGTCCTCTGGGATGTCTTCGACGGTGAGGCGGTCAGCCTCCTCTGACTCCACCGTGCCTCCCTTAGTCAGCTACGAGGGAGAGACGGGGGATCATTGTGATACACGTATACATGTTCTCAGGAAGTTATAATCAACTCCCAACTAAACAAAGTGTTCAACACCAACTCATTTGAAAGAATCAGACTTGCTATTAAAACCTTTTCACAATCAGACATCACTGCATTAGCTAACCCAGACATGGGGAACTGTGTGTCTCGTTTCCCTGTACTCAGTCAAGGCCTCAATACATACATCTCCCAGGTCTGACCTTCTGTTTGAGAGCATCCAGTTTCTCCTCTCGGAGGCGGTCGAGGAGTTTCTCCCGGCGGAGGGTGTGTTGCTCCACAGCGTACTCATCCAGGGTGTACCTGCGGAGGGCGCTGTGGCGTTGCATCATGCCCAGAGAACAGCCCCCCCTACTGGGCACGCTGCTGTAGCCCTGGCACCGCGGGAACAGGAACACTGTCAGCATGTCAAAGGTCACGTTGCCCCGCCCACCCTGCTCACACTTAGCCTTCTTCAGGATGGACTTGGCTGGAGAGAGAGGAAGAGAAAGAGAAGAAAAGAGAGAGCGGGAGAGAGAGAGAGGGAGGGGGAGAGACTGGTGTTATCACACTGGTCATTCCTCAAGAGCTTTGAAGAACAAGAGACATTCACAGTGTTAACTAACCTCCAGACAAGCTTTAATGCCATACAACTCTCCTTCTGTGGCCTCCAACTGCTCTTAAATGCTAGTAAAACTAAATGCATGCTCTTCAACCGATTGCTGTCCGTACCCACCCACCCGACCAGCATCACTACTCTGGACGGTTCTGACTTAGAATATGTGAACAACTACAAATACCTAGGTGTCTGGTTAGACTGTAAACTCTCCTTCCAGACTCACATTAAACATCTCCAATCCAAAATTAAATCTAGAATCGGCTTCCTATTTTGAAACAAAGCATCCTTCACTCATGCTGCCAAACATACCCTCGTAAAACTGACCATCCTACCGATCCTTAACTTCGGCGATGTCATTTACAAAATAGCCTCCAACACTCTACTCAACAAATTGGATGCAGTCTATCACAGTGCCTTCCGTTTTGTCACCAAAGCCCCATATACCACCCACCACTGCGACCTGTACGCTCTCGTTGGCTGGCCCTCACTACATATCCGTCGCCAGACCCACTGGCTCCAGGTCATCTATTAGTCTTTGCTAGGTAAAGCCGCGCCTTATCTCAGCTCACTGGTCACCATAACAACACCCACCCGTAGCAACACCCACCCGTAGCAACACCCACCCGTACCTCCAGCAGGTATATCCCACTGGTCATCCCCAAAGCCAACACCTCCTTTGGCCACCTTTCCTCCAGTTCTCTGCTGCCAATGACTAGAACAAATTGCAAAAATCACTGAAGCTGGAGACTCATATCTCCATCACTAGCTGTCAGAGCAGCTCACATATCACTGCACCTGTACATAGCCCATCTGTAAATAGTCCACCCAATCTACCTACCTCATCCCCATACTGTATATCTTTTTTTGCTCCTTTGCACCCCAGTATCTCTACTTGCACATTCATCTGCTGCATATCTATCACTACAGTGTTTAATTGCTAAATTGTAATTATTCCGCCACTACGGCCTATTTATTGCCTTACCTCCCTAATCTTACCTCATTTGCACACAATGTATATAGATTTTTCTATTGTGTTATTGACTGTATGTTTGTTTATTCCATGTGTAACTCTGTGTTGTTGTTTTTTGTCTCACTGCTTTGCTTTATCTTGGCCAGGTAGCAGTTAAATAAAGGTGAAAAAAACAAACAGGAACTTCAGTTCAAGTCACAAAGCAACTGCACTCCCCTCTACTGCCACTAGATGGAACCATGCATCAGATAACATGGAGGAGAGGCTGGTGAAACATCAGGACTGTTGAACGGAGTGACACCACAGAAGAAATGTTTTGAAAAGGAAATAGGTTGGGATTAGGAGGAGAGAGTGAGGGAGGGAGCGGAGGAAGGGAGACAGGGTTCGTAGACGGTCCAACCATATGTTTCTATACAGACACAGTAGACAGTCCAACCAACAAGAGGCTCCCACGCTGAGGTCTGTCCAACGCTGGTCCGACCAAGCTGACTCCACACTCCAAGACTGCTTCCATCACGTGGACTGGGACATGTTTCGTATTGCGTCAGATAACAATATTGACGAATACGCTGATTCGGTGTGCGAGTTCATTAGAACGTGCGTTGAAGATGTCGTTCCCATAGCAACGATTAAAACATTCCCTAACCAGAAACCGTGGATTGATGGCAGCATTCGTGTGGAACTGAAAGCGCGAACCACTGCTTTTAAATCAGTGCAAGGTGTCTGGTAACATGACCGAATACAAACAGTGCAGCTATTCCCTCCGCAAGGCTATCAAACAAGCTAAGCGTCAGTACAGAGACAAAGTAGAATCTCAATTCAACGGCTCAGACACAAGAGGCATGTGGCAGGGTCTACAGTCAATCACGGACTACAGGAAGAAATCCAGCCCAGTCACGGACCAGGATGTCCTGCTCCCAGGCAGACTAAATAACTTTTTTGCCCGCTTTGAGGACAATAAAGTGCCACTGACACGGCCTGCAACGAAAACATGCGGCCTCTCCTTCACTGCAGCCGAGGTGAGTAAAACATTTAAACGTGTTAACCCTCGCAAGGCTGCAGGCCCAGACGGCATCCCCAGCCGCGCCCTCAGAGCATGCGCAGACCAGCTGGCCGGTGTGTTTACGGACATATTCAATCAATCCAGTCTGCTGTTCCCACATGCTTCAAGAGGGCCACCATTGTTCCTGTTCCCAAGAAAGCTAAGGTAACTGAGCTAAATGACTACCGCCCCGTAGCACTCACATCCGTCATCATGAAGTGCTTTGAGAGACTAGTCAAGGACCATATCACCTCCACCCTACCTGACACCCTAGACCCACTCCAATTTGCTTACCGCCCAAATAGGTCCACAGACGATGCAATCTCAACCACACTGCACACTGCCCTAACCCATCTGGACAAGAGGAATACCTATGTGAGAATGCTGTTCATTGACTACAGCTCGGCATTCAACACCATAGTACCCTCCAAGCTCGTCATCAAGCTCGAGACCCTGGGTCTCGACCCCGCCCTGTGCAACTGGGTACTGGACTTCCTGACGGGCCGCCCCCAGGTGGTGGGCGGGCCGCCCCCATTTGGGCGGTAAGCATGTTTCTATACAAACAAACAGACAGTAGACAGTCCAACCATATGTTTCTAAACAGACAGTAGACAGTCCAACCATATGTTTCTATACAGACAGTAGACAGTCCAACCATATGTTTCTAAACAGACAGTAGACAGTCCAACCATATGTTTCTATACAGACAGTAGACAGTCCAACCATATGTTTCTAAACAGACAGTAGACAGTCCAACCATATGTTTCTATACAGACAGACAGTAGACAGTCCAACCATATGTTTCTATACAGGCAGACAGTAGACAGTCCAACCATATGTTTCTATACAGACAGACAGTAGACAGTCCAACCATATGTTTCTATACAGGCAGACAGTAGACAGTCCAACCATATGTTTCTATACAGGCAGACAGTAGACAGTCCAACCATATGTTTCTATACAGACAGACAGTAGACAGTCCAACCATATGTTTCTATACAGGCAGACAGTAGACAGTCCAACCATATGTTTCTATACAAACAAACAGACAGTAGACAGTCCAACCATATGTTTCTAAACAGAGAGACAGACAGTAGACAGTCCAACCATATGTTTCTATACAGGCAGACAGTAGACAGTCCAACCATATGTTTCTATACAAACAAGACAGTAGACAGTCCAAACATATGTTTTTAAACAGACAGTAGACAGTCCAACCATATGTTTCTATACAGACACAGTAGACAGTCCAACCATATGTTTCTATACAGACAGACGGTCCAACCATGTTTCTATACAGACAGACAGTAGACAGTCCAACCATATGTTTCTATACAGACAGACAGTAGACAGTCCAACCATATGTTTCTAAACAGACAGACAGTAGACAGTCCAACCATATGTTTCTAAACAGACAGACAGTAGACAGTCCAACCATATGTTTCTATACAGACAGACAGTAGACAGTCCAACCATATGTTTCTAAACAGACAGACAGTAGACAGTCCAACCATATGTTTCTAAACAGACAGACAGTAGACAGTCCAACCATATGTTTCTATACAGACAGTAGACAGTCCAACCATATGTTTCTATACAGACAGACAGTAGACAGTCCAACCATATATTTCTAAACAGACAGTAGACAGTCCAACCATATGTTTCTATACAGACAGACAGTAGACAGTCCAACCATATGTTTCTATACAGACAGACAGTAGACAGTCCAACCATATATTTCTAAACAGACAGTAGACAGTCCAACCATATGTTTCTATACAGACAGACAGTAGACAGTCCAACCATATGTTTCTATACAGACAGACAGTAGACAGTCCAACCTATGTCTCCTACAGGTATGTTTTTTCTCTATATTTAAGACATAAGTTCCTTACACCACCGAACATAAGTTCTTGGGGTGGCAGGTAGCCTAATGGTTAGAGCGTTGGACTGTTAACCGAAAGGTTGCAAGATCAAATCCCTGAGCTGACAAGGTAAAAATCTGTCGTTCTGCCCATTAACAAGGGCGTCATTGAAAATAAGAATTTGTTCTTAACTGACTTGCCTAGTAAAATAAATAAAATTAAGTGAACATTTTTTAAACACATTTTTAATACATCTATTATATCTTTATATATGACACATTTTACTTCACTACATTCCTAAAGAAAATAATGTACTTTTTACTCCAAACATTTTCCCTGACACCCAAAAGTACTTGGGTGTCATCACACACCTGGTGTCCTGCTAGATTCTGGCCAGCCACAACATCACAGATCACACACCTGGTGTCCTGCTAGATTCACACACTTATCAACAGAATATCCCTGGTCATCCCTACTGCCTCCGATCTGGTGGACTCACTAAACACACATGCTTCTTTTGTAAATTATGTCTGAGTGTTGGAGTGTGCCCCTGGCTAGCTGTAAAAATATAAAATAATAATAATAATACAATTGTTCTGTCTAGTTTGCTTAATATAAGTATATTTTAGAAATTACATTTACTTTTGATACTTAAGTATATTTAAAACCAAATACTAGTATAATTTTACCGGGTGACATCCACCTTTACTTGAGGCATTTTTTATTAAAAGGCTGTGTTTCCTTTTACTCAAGTTTGGGGCCTGCCCTCCACTGCATATGCTTCTCCCCACGTTGGAGGAACCAGCAGCTACTCTTCCTGGGGTTTATTATGGATCCCCATTAGTTATTGACAAGGCAGCAGCTACTCTTCCTGGGGTTTATTATGGATCCTCATTAGTTCCTGTCAAGGCAGCAGCTACTCTTCCTGGGGGTTTATTATGGATCCTCATTAGTTCCTGTCAAGGCAGCAGCTACTCTTCCTGGGGTTTATTATGGATCACCATTAGTTATTGACAAGGCAGCAGCTACTCTTCCTGGGGTTTATTATGGATCCTCATTAGTTCCTGTCAAGGCAGCAGCTACTCTTCCTGGGGTTTATTATGGATCACCATTAGTTATTGACAAGGCAGCAGCTACTCTTCCTGGGGTTTATTATGGATTCTCATTAGTTCTTGCCAAGGCAGCAGCTACTCTTCCTGGGGTTTATTATGGATCCCCATTAGTTCCTGCCAAGGCAGCAGCTACTCTTCCTGGGGTTTATTATGGATCCTCATTAGTTCCTGGTAAGGCAGCAGCTACTCTTCCTGGGGTTTATTATGGATCCCCATTAGTTCCTGCCAAGGCAGCAGCTACTCTTCCTGGGGTTTATTATGGATCCCCATTAGTTCCTGCCAAGGCAGCAGCTACTCTTCCTGGGGGTTTATTATGGATCCTCATTAGTTCCTGTCAAGGCAGCAGCTACTCTTCCTGGGGGTTTATTATGGATCCTCATTAGTTCCTGTCAAGGCAGCAGCTACTCTTCCTGGGGTTTATTATGGATCCTCATTAGTTCCTGTCAAGGCAGCAGCTACTCTTCCTGGGGGTTTATTATGGATCCTCATTAGTTCCTGTCAAGGCAGCAGCTACTCTTCCTGGGGTTTATTATGGATCCTCATTAGTTCCTGTCAAGGCAGCAGCTACTCTTCCTGGGGTTTATTATGGATCCTCATTAGTTCTTGCCAAGGCAGCAGCTACTCTTCCTGGGGGTTTATTATGGATCCCCATTAGTTCCTATCAAGGCAGCAGCTACTCTTCCTGGGGTTTATTATGGATCCCCATTAGTTCCTGCCAAGGCAGCAGCTACTCTTCCTGGGGTTTATTA
Organism: Oncorhynchus mykiss; assembly: GCF_057628025.1. NCBI lineage: Eukaryota > Metazoa > Chordata > Actinopteri > Salmoniformes > Salmonidae > Oncorhynchus > Oncorhynchus mykiss. The sequence continues at coordinate 822,819 of NC_143032.1, read as the reverse complement.
TGGATCACCATTAGTTCTTGCCAAGGCAGCAGCTACTCTTCCTGGGGTTTATTATGGATCCTCATTAGTTCTTGCCAAGGCAGCAGCTACTCTTCCTGGGGGTTTATTATGGATCCTCATTAGTTCTTGCCAAGGCAGCAGCTACTCTTCCTGGGGGTTTATTATGGATCCTCATTAGTTCTTGCCAAGGCAGCAGCTACTCTTCCTGGGGGTTTATTATGGATCCCCATTAGTTCCTATCAAGGCAGCAGCTACTCTTCCTGGGGTTTATTATGGATCCTCATTAGTTCTTGCCAAGGCAGCAGCTACTCTTCCTGGGGTTTATTACAGATACCCATTAGTTCTTGCCAAGGCAGCAGCTACTCTTCCTGGGGGTTTATTATGGATCCCCATTAGTTATTGCCAAGGCAGCAGCTACTCTTCCTGGGGGTTTATTATGGATCCTCATTAGTTCTTGCCAAGGCAGCAGCTACTCTTCCTGGGGTTTATTACAGATACCCATTAGTTATTGCCAAGGCAGCAGCTACTCTTCCTGGGGTTTATTATGGATCCTCATTAGTTCTTGCCAAGGCAGCAGCTACTCTTCCTGGGGTTTATTACAGATACCCATTAGTTATTGCCAAGGCAGCAGCTACTCTTCCTGGGGTTTATTACAGATACCCATTAGTTATTGCCAAGGCAGCAGCTACTCTTCCTGGGGTTTATTATGGATCCCCATTAGTTCCTGCCAAGGCAGAAGCTACTCTTCCTGGGGTCCAGCAAGATTAAGGCAGTTTATACAATTTTTAAAACATTACAATACATTCACAGATCGTGTGCCCTCAGGCCCCTACTCCACCACATATATACAGTACACAATCCATGTGTACATGTGTGTATAGCGGGTATGCTATCGTGTGTGTGTCTCTCTGCAGATATGTTTGTGCTGCTTCCTCAATCAATCTCAGTCAATCTCTCCTCCACTGTGAGCCATGACATGCATATTATTAATATTAGCTCTCTGTGTACATCCAAGGGCCAGCCGTGCTGCCCTGTCCTGAACCAATTGCAATTTTCCTAAATCCTTTCTTGTGGCACCTGACCACACGACTGAACAGTAGTCCAGGTGCAACAAAACTAGGGCCTGTAGGACCTGTCTTGTTGATAGAGTTGTTAAGAAGGTAGAAACTAGGGCCTGTAGGACCTGTCTTGTTGATAGAGTTGTTAAGAAGGCAGAGCAGCGCTTTATTATAGACAGACTTCTCCCCATCTTAGCCTCTGTTGTATCAATATGTTTTGACCATGACAGTTTACATTCCAGGGTTACTCCAAGCAGTTTAGTCACCTCAACTTGCTTAATTTCCACATGATTTATTACAAGATTTAGTGAATGATTTGTCCCAAATCAATGGTTTAAGTTGTTGAAATATTTAGGACTAACTTATTCCTTGCCACCCACTCTGAAACTAACTGCAGCTCTTTGTTAAGTGTTGCAGTCATTTCAGTCACTGTAGTAGATGACATGTATAGTGTTGAGTCATCCACATACATAGACACACTGGCTTTCCTCAAAGCCAGTGGGAATTCATTACTTTGAAAAAAGTAAAAGGGCCTAGACAGCTGCCTTGGGGAATTCCTGATTCTACCAGGGTTATGTTGGTGAGGCTTCTATTAAAGAACACTGTGTTCTGTTAGACAGGTAACTCATTATCCACAATATAGCAGGGGGCTAGTAAAGCCATAACACAAGTTTTTCCAGCAGTAGACTATGATCGATAATGTCAAAAGCTGCAATGAAGTCTAACAAAACTGTCCCTACAATCTTTTCATCATCAATTTCTCTCAGCCAATCATGAGTCATTTGTGTAAGTGCTGTGATTGTTGACTGTCCTTCCCTATAAGCATGCTGAAAGTTTGTCATTTTGTTTACTGTAAAATAGCATTGTATTTGGTCAAACAATTTTTCCAAAAGTTTACTAAAGGTTTGGTAACCAGCTGATTGGTCAGCTATTTGAGCCAGTAAAGGGGACTTTACTATTCTTGGGTAGGGGAATGACTTTAGCTTCCCTCCAGGCCTGAGGGCGCACGCTTTCTAGTAGGGTTAAAATGAAGATGTGGCAATATCGTCTGCTATTATCCTCAGTAATATTTCCATCCAAGTTGTCAGACCTCGGTGGCTTGTCATTGTTGATAGACAATGTTTTCACCTCTTCCACACTAACTTTAGAGAATTTAAAATTACAATGTTTCAAAATTTGGTCAGTTATATTTGGATGTGTAGTGTCAGCATTTGCATGTTATGCCTCCTACATTTGCTAATCTTTCCAATGGGAAAAAAGTAATTAAAGTAGTTGGCAATATCATTTGGTTTTGTGATGAATGAGCCATCTGATTCAATTAATGATGGAGCCGAGTTTGCCTTTTTCCCCAGAATTTAATTTAAGGTGCTCCAAAGCTTTTTACTATCATTCATCTAGGTTTCATAGTGTAGTTTATTTTTCCGTTGATTGTCTTGCTCCTCTTGCTGTGCTCCATCGACTCTGCTATCAGGTGGGGGAGCTCCGGGCAACACCGGCCAGTCGGGTAACAAGGTGGAGATGCATCCAACAAGCGCAAACGCCATCAAGCCACCGGCGTAGAAAATGTAAACATTCCACTCTGCGTTTTCCTCAGTTTCATAGTAGACAGGCGACCTGCGTGATCAGTGAAGCGACCTCAACCTCAAGCCTATAATTCTCGGCAAGCAAACAATTACAGCATTGGAACTCTGAGGGATCCGGTTTGTCCTGAAATAAAGTGTAGTAGATGAAGCTCCTACAGCTCTGGAAACATTCATTTACTTCTTCAGTCAAAGAGGAGAAAACTCATCGGGGACTAACTTCATTAGCTTAATGGCTAACAGCTTAGCATCTCTGTCAAGTCGACTTCAACACGTCTGATAAGTGGGATTCTGGGACAACAAATAGCGGTCCTTGCTGTTAAAAGCCGCGTCACGGAATCCATGCAAAAATAAGTTCTGTATTCATATTTAATGAATAGTGGTTTGTTTCAATCAAAAATAAGAAACCAAGTGTTTTCCAGCTGCACACTCTGATGACGTGTTTTTTTTCCTTCAGACTCCATGAAATGACTACCTCTTCCTAAATATTTGGTATTCACTGCAGGCCTCCCTTTATGGTCTCAAACTGGTCTTGAATGTACAAATAAATTAGTTCATGACCTTTACCAGAGCTAGAACTCTGCCAGAGACTGTTAGCAGTAGCAACTGTTGTTTTCTCTGTAATTGATTATGGTTACTTGTTGTATATGCATGCAAGCCTCTGTCTTACAGAGACTGGACTCTGTTTATCATGCAGCCTTGTGCTTTATTACAAATGTCAAGTCACTTACCCACCATTGCACCTTGTACCAAATGGAAGGTTGGACCTCTATATGCACAGAAAGATACATTTGTATGTGTTCACCTACAAAGCCCTTTTGGGTAAACTCCCTCTTTACCTCTGTGGTCCGGTCTCCTTCCCCACCAGCAGTTACCATACCCGGTCTGCTAGGTGGTTGCTACTTTGCTAAGTCCCCCAGGACATTCACAGTATTAGGCAAGACTCGTCTTGTGCACCAGAGGCATGGAATAGTCTACAATCCACGATTCATCTAGATATGTTGGTGCCACTGACTGACTTTAAAATATTGATGGGAGACTGTTAGAGGAGTGTAAATGCTTTTAGGCTGCATTAGTTTGTTGTGTGTTTTAATGATGTAATGTATTGATTGTTGCCGTCTTCTCCCTTGAAAAAGAGACTGTGTCTAAATGGGCTTATCCTGGTTAAATAAAAAAAAACTGTCTCCATTAGATGAACACAGAAAGTATCCTCTATTCATCGCTCCAACATGCTTTAGTCCCCCTCTCTATTGCTCTCCCCCCATCCCTCCCTCCCTACTCTTCCAGGCAGGCAGGCAGCACCTGTGCTGGATGAGTGCCCAGGGCCCAGACAAGGCTCTGTGTGTTCTCCCTGTCTAGCCATCTTCCTCTCTCTCTGGCACCATCCTGGGAACCCTAACAACTGTTTGCCCTTCTGTCCACAGACCCAAAAAATGACCACAGTCCCCTAAATGCCAGACCGACAGACAGACAGAGACTAGACCCCACACAGTTAGTTTTACCTTCCTATCAGTCTGAGTGAGAGGTGTATCTCTGCTTCCCCTAGGGCTGTAAGCAGGTAGGATAAGCGCTAACCTATCCTAATACATAATTCATGTTTTGAGAGAATCTATGGGCCTGGGGGAAAAAAAAACGTATTCATCCATGACCAGCCTTTCAAAGCACTTCATGGCTACAGCCGTGGGTGCTACGGGTCTGTAGTCATTTAGGCAGGTTACCTTAGTGTTCTTGGGCACAGGCACTATGTTGGTCTCCTTAAAACATGTTGGTATTACAGACTCGGACAGGGAGAGGTTGAAAATGTCAGTGAAGACACTTGCCAGTTGGTCAGCACATGCTCGGAGTACACGTCCTGGTAATCCATCTGGCCCCACAGCCTTGTGAATGTTGACCTGTCTAAAGGTCTTACTCACGTCGGCTGCGGAGAGCGTGATCGCACAGTCTTCCGGTACAGCTGGTGCTCTCATGCATGTTTCAGTGTTATTTGAGCCGAAGCGAGCATAGAAAGGTTTAGCTCGTCCGTTAGGCTTGTGTCACAGGGCAGCTCTCGGCTGTACTTCCCTTTGTAGTCTGTAATGGTATGCAGGCCCTGCCACATCTGACAAGAGTCAGAGCCGGTGTAGTACTCTGTACCGGTACCCCCTGTATTTTGCCTCGTTATTCTTATTGTGCTACTTTTTATTATAGTCTACTCTGTAAATATTTTCTTAACCAACAGTGCAGTTCAAGAAGAGTTAAGGGCTTGTAAGTAAGCATCACTTGTTGTATTCGGCACATGTGACAAATAAAGTTTGCTTTGATTTGAGATGGAGGGGGGGGGGGGCGTCAGTGCAGATAGCCCGGGTAACCATTTAATGAACTATTTAGCAGTCTTATGGGAGAAGCTGTTTAGGAGCCTGTCGGTCCGAGCGCCGATGCTTCGGTACCATTTGCCGGACAATAGCACAATCTATGGCTTGGGTGGCTGGAGCCCATTGTTCAGCCTTTCCCGACACCGCCTGGTACAGAGGTCCTGGATGGCAGGGAGATCTGCCTCAGTGATGCACTGGGCCGTCCGCACACCATCTGCAGTGCTTTGTGGTCAAGGTGGTGCGTTTGACATACCAAGCAGTGATGCACTGGGCCGTCCGCACCACCATCTGCAGTGCTTTGTGGTCAAGGGTGTGCGTTTGGCAGTGATGCTGCCAGTTAAGACGTTCTCCGTGTTACAGCTGTAGAACATTTTGTGGATATGAGGGCCCATGCCAAATCTTCTCAGCCTCCTGAGGTTAGTGGAGATTAGTGAAAGCGTAGTGAAGGTTAGTGAAGCCTGAGGAAGTAGATTAGATACTCACTGTTGTAGTGTGTGTCTGGAGAGCCAGGGTTGCTGGGTGTTGAGTCAAGGGTGTCTGAGTAGCAGCTCTCGCCCTCCGAGTCCCACCCGGAGTAAGCTGAGGATGACAGGGAGGAGGACGAGGAGTAGCACTGGTCCTCATCACAGACCTCCTCAAACTTCCTCTTCAGTAGACCGCTCATGGCTCTAGCTAGCATGGAGCTGATCTGAGAAACACAGGGAGAGGAGACAGGGTTATTAGCATGGGGCTAGCTAGCATGGGCCTGATCTGAGGAACACAGGGAGTGGAGAGAGGGGTTATTAACATGTTTACAATTAGCATAATCAGCATGTCATAACTGCAGTGGGTTGTGATTATGGTAATGATTATAGGCGTCCTACACAAGAAGGCCTCAGGGTTAATATAAGTCGAATTAAACTAACTATTATCATATCATCTGATTATCCTGCTATGAATAATATCCATAGCCTACTATAATAAAGCCTGAAAACCCCTGGTGGTACTCATGGGCATATGTTCTCTAATCAGAGCATAGGCCTAATAGGCTGGATTTGCTACGACCATAAACAGATGAGTGAAATGTACGATGGAAATTGCTGAGTACAAGCTAGCCCTGTGCTGCCATGTGAGGCCCTGCAGAACACACCTCAGACACAGAGAGAGTGACGGGGGGTGAGAGCGAGAGGGGGGGTGAGAGTGAGAGAGCGAGAGGGGGGGTGAGAGCGAGAGAGGGGTGAGAGCGAGAGAGGGGTGAGAGCGAGAGAGCGAGATGGGGGTGAGAGCGAGAGAGCGAGAGGGGGGGGTGAGAGCGAGAGTGGGGTGAGAGTGAGAGAGCGAGAGCGAGAGGGGGGGTGAGAGCGAGAGGGGGGTGAGAGCGAGAGGGGGGTGAGAGCGAGAGGGGGGTGAGAGCGAGAGAGCGAGGGGGGTGAGAGCGAGAGAGCGGGGGGGGTGAGAGCGAGAGAGCGGGGGGGTGAGAGCGAGAGAGCGGGGGGGTGAGAGCGAGAGAGCGGGGGGGGTGAGAGCGAGAGAGCGAGGGGGGGTGAGAGCGAGAGAGCGAGGGGGGGTGAGAGCGAGAGAGCGAGGGGGGGTGAGAGCGAGAGAGCGAGGGGGGGTGAGAGTGAGAGAGCGAGGGGGGGTGAGAGCGAGAGAGCGAGGGGGGGTGAGAGCGAGAGAGCGAGGGGGGTGAGAGCGAGAGGGGGTGAGAGCGAGAGAGCGAGGGGGGGTGAGAGGGGGGATGAGAGGGGGGATGAGAATGAGAGAGGGGGGATGAAAGGGGGATGAGAGTGTAATGATGGGTAGAAAACTCAGGATACTAGCCAATGAGGACATGTCAACCTGAACAAGTCTAAAACAGTACTGGTACAGGCCAACCTGAACAGTACTGGTACAGGCCAACCTGAACAGTACTGGTACAGGCCAACCTGAACAGTACTGGTACAGGCCAACCTGAACAGTACTGGTACAGGCCAACCTGAACAGTACTGGTACAGGCCAACCTGAACAGTACTGGTACAGGCCAACCTGAACAGTACTGGTACAGGCCAACCTGAACAGTACTGGTACAGGCCAACCTGAACAGTACTGGTACAGGCCAACCTGAACAGTACTGGTACAGGCCAACCTGAACAGTTTCAGCTGGACTTCCACTGAATCAAAGAGGGAGCTCAGCAGGAGAAGCTCTCTTGAGAAAGACTCTCCCACCCCAAACAAGTCAGACATCTTCCTTAAACAACCCCACAGATGAGCAACCCCAAGCGGAAAGACAACCTCCCAGCACAGAGCACTACTCCCTTACTGAAATGAAGGATAAAATCACCCGGCTGGAGGTAAGGCGGAGCTGGAACAGCAGGTGAGAACAGCAAAGGAGAAGAAGGTCAGAAAGATGTGTGACATAACAACACATTAAAGAGCTGGCAACCCCCACAGAGAAACCAGCAGAACAGTCCACCTCAAATCCTGACCAAAGTCTCAACACTACAGCAGAACAGATAAATGAAGAACCCCAAGCCCAACGGACCCCAGACCCTCCTAGCACCCCCCCCCCCCCAATCAGCCCACCTGATAGCCCTCCTGACAACCCCACCACACCCACAAGCTACAGATTGTACTCCTTATGGACTCCAATGGGAAATAAATACAACACACAGGCTCTAAACTCTGGTCTCCTTTTGTCTGAGGACCAACAAGGGACACCCAGCCACAGAATAATACACACAGGCAAGAACAACCTGAGAACACAGCAGGAAAGGGTGTTAATGAAAAAGCTTCTTCTACTTTCCCCAACACACAACTGGTTATCTCCACCCTGCTACCACAAAAATACTTCCACCCTGCTACCATACAGCGGGTAAATGTAAGTATTTCCCGTGACTGTGTCTCAAAACCAAATGTTTACCTGGCCCACCACTCCACCCTGGACTAGAACAGCCTTTATGACCAGGTCTCAGCTGAGACCAGGAGTCTTCACCACTACCATCCCATCAGCTGAGACCAGGAGTCTTCACCACTAACACCCCATCAGCTGAGACCAGGAGTCTTCACCACTAACATCCCATCAGCTGAGACCAGGAGTCTTCACCACTAGCATCCCATCAGCTGAGACCAGGAGTCTTCACCACTAGCATCCCATCAGCTGAGACCAGGAGTCTTCACCACTAGCATCCCATCAGCTGAGACCAGGAGTATTCACCACTAACACCCAATCAGCTGAGACCAGGAGTCTTCACCACTAACACCCCATCAGCTGAGACCAGGAGTCTTCACCACTAACACCCCATCAGATGAGACCAGGAGTCTTCACCACTAAAATCCCATCAGCTGAGACCAGGAGTCTTCACCACTAACAGCCCATCAGCTGAGACCAGGAGTCTTCACCACTAACATCCCATCAGCTGAGACCAGGAGTCGGAGTCTTTACCACTAACATCCCATCAGCTGAGACCAGGAGTCAGAGTCTTCACCACTAACAGCACATCAGCTGAGACCAGGAGTCTTCACCACTAACATCCCATCAGCTGAGACCAGGAGTCTTCACCACTAACATCCAATCAGCTGAGACCAGGAATCTTCACCACTAACATCCCATCAGCTGAGACCAGGAGTCTTCACCACTAACATCCAATCAGCTGAGACCAGGAGTCTTCACCACCAACATCCCATCAGCTGAGACCAGGAGTCTTCACCACAAACATCCCATCAGCTGAGACCAGGAGTCTTCAACCACTAGCATCCCATCAGCTGAGACCCGGAGTCTTCATGACTAGCACCCCATTAGCTGAGACCAGGAGTCTTCACCATTAGCATCCCATCAGCTGAGACCAGGAGTCAGTCTTCACCACTAACATACCATCAGCTGAGACCAGGAGTCAGTCTTCACCACTAACATCCCATCAGCTGAGACCAGGAGTCTTCACCACTAACATCCCATCAGCTGAGACCAGGAGTCTTCACCACTAGCATCCCATCAGCTGAGACCAGGAGTCTTCACCACTAGCATCCCATCAGCTGAGACCAGGAGTCTTCACCACTAGCATCCCATCAGCTGAGACCAGGAGTCTTCACCACTAGCATCCCATCAGCTGAGACCAGGAGTCTTCACCAATAACATCCCATCAGCTGAGACCAGGAGTCTTCACCACTAGCATCCCATCAGCTGAGACCAGGAGTCTTCACCACTAACATCCCATCAGCTGAGACCAGGAGTCGGAGTCTTCACCACTACCATCCCATCAGCTGAGACCAGGAGTCTTCACCACTAACATCCATCAGCTGAGACCAGGAGTCTTCACCACTACCATCCAATCAGCTGAGACCAGGAGTCTTCACCACTAACATCCATCAGCTGAGACCAGGAGTCTTCACCACTAACACCCCATCAGCTGAGACCAGGAGTCTTCATGACTAGCACCCCATTAGCTGAGACCAGGAGTCTTCACCATTAGCATCCCATCAGCTGAGACCAGGAGTCAGTCTTCACCACTAACATCCCATCAGCTGAGACCAGGAGTCTTCACCACTAACATCCCATCAGCTGAGACCAGGAGTCAGAGTCTTCAACACTAACACCCCATCAGCTGAGACCAGGAGTCTTCATGACTAGCACCCCATTAGCTGAGACCAGGAGTCTTCACCATTAGCATCCCATCAGCTGAGACCAGGAGTCAGTCTTCACCACTAACATCCCATCAGCTGAGACCAGGAGTCTTCACCACTAACATCCCATCAGCTGAGACCAGGAGTCTTCACCACTAGCATCCCATCAGCTGAGACCAGGAGTATTCACCACTAACATCCAATCAGCTGAGACCAGGAGTCTTCACCACTAACATCCCATCAGCTGAGACCAGGAGTCTTCACCACTAGCATCCCATCAGCTGAGACCAGCAGTCGGAGTCTTCACCACTACCATCCCATCAGCTGAGACCAGGAGTCTTCACCACTACCATCCCATCAGCTGAGACCAGGAGTCTTCACCACTAACATCCATCAGCTGAGACCAGGAGTCTTCACCACTAACATCCATCAGCTGAGACCAGGAGTCTTCACCACTAACATCCCATCAGCTGAGACCAGGAGTCTTCACCACTAACATCCCATCAGCTGAGACCAGGAGTCTTCATTGACCCCCCCTGTACACTGCTGCTACTCACAGTTTATCATCTATGCAAAGCCACTTCACCCCCACCTACATGTACAGATTACCTCAACTAGCCTGTACCCCTGTACACTGACTCGGTACCGGTACCCTCTGTATATAGTCATCACATTGTACCTGTAACCCCTGTATATAGCCTCCACATTGACTCTGTGCCGGAACCCCCTGTATATAGCCTCCACACTGACTCTGTACCGGTACCCTGTATATAGCCTCCACACTGACTCTGTACCGGTACCCCCTGTATATAGTCATCACATTGACTCTGTACCTGTACCCCCTGTATATAGCCTTCACATTGACTCTGTACCGGTACCCCCTGTATATAGCCTCCACATTGACTCTGTACCGGTACCCCCTGTATATAGCCTCCACATTGTACCGGTACCCCCTGTATATAGCCTCCACATTGACTCTGTACCGGTACCCCCTGTATATAGCCTCCACACTGACTCAGTACCGGTGCCCCTTGTATATAGCCTCCACATTGACTCTGTACCATAACACTCTGTATATAGCCTCCACATTGACTCTGTACCGTAACACCCTGTATATAGCCTCCACATTGACTCTGTACCATAACACCCTGTATATAGCCTCCACATTGACTCTGTACCAGAACCCCCTGTATATAGCCTTCACATGGACTCTGTACTTGTACCCCCTGTATATAGCCTCCACATTGACTCTGTACCAGAACCCCCTGTATATAGCCTTCACATGGACTCTGTACCAGAACCCCCTGTATATAGCCTTCACATGGACTCTGTACCAGTACCCCCTGTATATATCCTCCACATTGACTCTGTACCGGTACCCCCTGTATATATCCTCCACATTGACTCTGTACCGGTACCCCCTGTATATAGCCTCCACACTGACCTACTCCTCTACCCTACCCCTCTACCCCTCTACCCTACTCCTCTACCCTACTCCTCTGCCCCTCTACCCTACTCCTCTACCCCACTCCTCTATCACTCTACCCCTCTACCCTACCCCTCTACCCTACCCCTCTACCCTACTCTTCTACCCCTCTACCCTACCCTACTCCTCTACCCTACCCCTCTACCCTACTCCTCTACTCCTCTACCCTACTCCTCTACCCTAACCCTCTACCCTACCCCTCTACCACACTGACAGTGTCTGGCAGTGTGCGCTCTGACCGCTCAGAGAGCGAAATGCTCTGAATTTACAATAGGAAAATCTGACAACGCTCTGAATTTACAAACGCCCAGGGCGCACTCTGGCACTCCAGAATGAATTCAATAACACACCCCAGATTAAATATAATAAACACACCCGAAGATGTAAAATGTCTAGCTAGCAATTTGTTATGCTAACAAGCTAGCAAGAGGTTGAATCGCAACAGCATCAACTTCCAGTAGACAGGCAAAGAGCTAGTACGCTTAACTGAAAGGAAACTGTTCGTTTACAGTATACTAAAATGAACTAATAGTATATACACACTCATTAAGTATGTAGTATGCAGTATGGGTATTGGAACAACAAGACTCATCACTAACATCCCATTAGCTGAGACCAGGAGGGAGAGGCCAGCACAGAGAGAGAGGCTGAGTCTCCTGAACGTGGGAACACTCGCTCTCCCCCTTCCTAAGGAACACCTGGGGGTGTTCTTAATGTTTTGTACACTCAGTTTATTTTCCACATTCTTCGCTTGACAAGCATTTCTGTTATTCCATCACTTGGCACTATGCGTACGCATGGTCATGGCTGTGTGTACATTTTTCTACACTCTCAGGCAAACATTCAGAATGATACATTTCACACTGCGTGGAAATGATCCCACGCATAGTGAACACAGAACACGCCGGAGGACCAAAATCAGTTAACCACCTAACTGAGGAACTCAATTTAACATTGCGCAATACGCTAGATGCAGTTGCACCCCTAAAAACAAAAAACATTACTCTTAAGAAACTAGCTCCCTGGTACACAGAAAATACCCAAGCTCTGAAGCAAGCTTCCAGACAATTGGAACGGAAATGGCGCCACACCAAACTGGAAGTCTTCCGACTAGCTTGGAAAGACAGTACTGTGCAGTATCGAAGAGCCCTTACTGCTGCTCGATCATCCTATTTTTCCAATTTAATTGAGGAAAATAAGAACAATCCGAAATTCCTTTATTATACTGTCGCAAAGCTAACTAAAAAGCAGCATTCCCCAAGAGAGGATGGCTTTCACTTCAGCAGTGATAAATTCATGAACTTCTTTGAGGAAAAGATCATGATTATTAGAAAGCAAATTACGGACTCCTCTTTAAATCTGCGTATTCCTTCAAAGCTCAGTTGTCCTGAGTCTGCACAACTCTGCCAGGACCTAGGATCAAGAGAGACACTCAAGTGTTTTAGTACTATATCTCTTGACACAATTATGAAAATAATCATGGCCTCTAAACCTTCAAGCTGCATACTGGACCCTATTCCAACTAAACTACTGAAAGAGCTGTTTCCTGTGCTTGGCCCTCCTATGTTGAACATAATAAACGGCTCTCTATCCACCGGATGTGTACCAAACTCACTAAAAGTGGCAGTAATAAAGTCTCTCTTGAAAAAGCCAAACCTTGACCCAGAGAATATAAAAAACTATCGGCCTATATCAAATCTTCCAATCCTCTCAAAAATTTTTGAAAAGGCTGTTGCGCAGCAACTCACTGCCTTCCTGAAGACAAACAATGTATACGAAATGCTTCAGTCTGGTTTTAGACCCCATCATAGCACTGAGACTGCACTTGTGAAGGTGGTAAATTACCTTTTAATGGCATCAGACCGAGGCTCTGCATCTGTCCTCGTGCTCCTAGACCTTAGTGCTGCTTTTGATACCATCGATCACCACATTCTTTTGGAGAGATTGGAAACCCAAATTGGTCTACATGGACAAGTGCTGGCCTGGTTTAGATCTTATCTGTCAGAAAGATATCAGTTTGTCTCTGTGAATGGTTTGTCCTCTGTCAAATCAACTGTACATTTCGGTGTTCCTCAAGGTTCCGTTTTAGGACCGCTATTGTTTTCACTATATATTTTACCTCTTGGTGATGTCATTCGAAAACATAATGTTAACTTTCACTGCTATGCAGATGACACACAGCTGTACATTTCAATGAAACATGGTGAAGCCCCAACATTGCCCTCGCTAGAAGCATGTGTTTCAGACATAAGGAAGTGGATGGCTGCAAACTTTCTACTTTTAAACTCAGACAAAACATAGACGCTTGCTCTAGGTCCCAAGAAACAAAGAGATCTTCTGTTGAATCTGACAATTCATCTTAATGGTTGTACTGTCGTCTCAAATAAAACTGTGAAGGACCTCGGCGTTACTCTGGACCCTGATCTCTCTTTTGAAGAACATATCGAGACTGTTTCAAGGACAGCTTTTTTCCATCTACGTAACATTGCAAAAATCAGAAAATTTCTGTCCAAAAATGCAGAAAAATTAATCCATGATATTGTCACTTCTAGGTTAGACTACTGCAATGCTCTACTTTCCGGCTACCCGGATAAAGCACTAAATAAACTTCAGTTAGTGCTAAATACGGCTGCTAGAATCCTGACTAGAACCAAAACATTTGATCATATTACTCCAGTGCTAGCCTCCCTACACTGGCTTCCTGTCAAGGCAAGGGCTGATTTACTGCTAACCTACAAAGCATTACATGGGCTTGCTCTCTGATTTGGTCCTGCCGTACATACCTACACGTACGCTACGGTCACAAAACGCAGGCCTCCTAATTGTCCCTAGAATTTCTAAGGAGGGCTTTCCTCTCTAGGAGGGCTTTCTCCCACAGAGCTCCATTTTTATGGAATGGTCATATGGAGTGGGTCATATGATTGAGTGTAGTCTGGCCCACGAGTGTGAAGGTGAACGGAAAGGCTCTGGAGCAACGAACCGCCCTTGCTGTCTCTGCCTGGCCGGTTCCCCTCTTTCCACTGGGATTCTCTGCCTCTAACCCTATTACAGGGGCTCACTGGCTTACTAGGGCTCTTTCATACCGTCCCTAGGAGGGTAGCGTCACTTTTTTTGTGTGAATTTTTACCCTTTTTTCTCCCCAATTTCGTGGTATCCAATTGTTGTAGTAGCTACTATCTTGTCTCATCGCTACAACTCCCGTACGGGCTCGGGGGAGACGAAGGTTGAAAGTCATGCGTCCTCCGATACATAACCCAACCAGCCGCACTGCTTCTTAACACAGCGCGCCTCCAACCCGGAAGCCAGCCGCACCAATGCGTCGGAGGATACACCGTGCACCTGGCAACCTCGCACTGCGCCCAGCCCGCCACAGGAGTCGCTGGTGCGCGATGAGACAAGGACATCCCTACCTACCAAGCCCTCCCTAACCCGGACGACGCTAGGCAAATTGTGCGTCGCCCCACGGACCTCCCGGTCGCGGCCGGTTACGACAGAGCCTGGGCGCGAACCAGGGTGCTGCAGTACAGCACCCTTAACCACTGCGCCACCCGGGAGGCCCTTAGGGGTGCGTCACTTGAGTGGGTTGAGTCACTGATGTGATCTTCCTGTCTGGGTTGACGCCCCCCTTTGGGTTGTGCCGTGGCGGAGATCTTTGTGGGCTATACTCGGCCTTGTCTCAGGATGGTAAGTTGGTGGTTGAAGTTGGTGGTTGAAGATATCCCTCTAGTGGTGTGGGGGCTGTGGTTTAGCAAAGTGGGTGGGGTTATATCCTTCCTGTTTGGCCCTGTCCGGGGGTGTCCTCGGATGGGGCCACAGTGTCTCCTGACCCCTCCTGTCTCAGCCTCCAGTATTTATGCTGCAGTAGTTTATGTGTTGGGGGGCTAGGGTCAGTTTGTTATATCTGGAGTACTTCTCCTGTCCTATCCGGTGTCCTGTGTGAATTTAAGTATGCTCTCTAATTCTTTCTTTCTTTCTCTCTCTCTCTCTCTCGGAGGACCTGAGCCCTAGGATCATGCCTCAGGACTACCTGACATGATGACTCCTTGCTGTCCCCAGTCCACCTGGCCGTGCTGCTGCTCCAGTTTCAACTGTTCTGCCTGTGATTATTATTATTTGACCATGCTGGTCATTTATGAACATTTGAACATCTTGGCCATGTTCTGTTATAATCTCCACCCGGCACAGCCAGAAGAGGACTGGCCACCCCACATAGCCTGGTTCCTCTCTAGGTTTCTTCCTAGGTTTTGGCCTTTCTAGGGAGTTTTTCCTAGCCACCGTGCTTCTACACCTGCATTGCTTGCTGTTTTGGGGTTTTAGGCTGGGTTTCTGTACAGCACTTTGAGATATCAGCTGATGTACGAAGGGCTATATAAATACATTTGATTTGATTGTGCCAATACATTTTTTTTTTACCTTTATTTATTTAAATAGACAAGTCGGTTAAGAACAAATTCTTATTTTCAATGACGGTCTAGGAACAGTCGGTTAACTGCCTTGTTCAGGGGCAGAACGACAGATATTTTATTTTTACCTTGTCAGCTCGGAGATTCAACCTTGTGTAGCCGATGTGAAATGGCTAGTTAGTTAGCGGTGGTGCGCGCTAGTGGCGTTTCAATCGGTGACGTCAATTGCTCTGAGACCTTGACGTCGTGGTTCCCCCTGCTCTGCAAGACCAGCTGCTTTGTGGAGCGATGGGTAACGATGCTTCGAGGGTGACTGTTGACGTGTGCAGAGTGTCCCTGGTTCGTGCCCAGGTCGGGGCGAGGGGACGGGCGTAAAGTCTATACTGTTACACTTGCAACCTTTCGGTTACTAGTCCAACACTCTAACCACTAGGCTACCTGCCGCTTATTTATGATTGATAAATAAGGACCCAGGCATCTTCAATCACAGGCAGGGGACAGGGCTAGGAGGCAGGGGACAGGGCTAGGAGGCAGGGCAAGGAGGCAGGGGACAGGGCCAGTCAGGACACATGGTCTCACTTTACATTCTCCCATCCCATTCCTAAAAATGTAAACATAGCTGTGAGCGTTCCCTGGGGAGGGAGGAGGTAGGGGGCAGAGCCAGCTAAGTCTATTTAACTAAAGGTTGCAGTGAGGGACAGAAGGAGGGAGGAGGGAGGGGGGCAGAGCCAGCTAAGTCTATTTAACTAAAGGTTACAGTGAGGGACAGAAGGAGGGAGGGGGAGGGAGGGGGGCAGAGCCAGCTCAGTCTATTTAACTAAAGGTTACAGTGAGGGACAGAAGGAGGGAGGGGGAGGGAGGGGGGCAGAGCCAGCTCAGTCTATTTAACTAAAGGTTGCAGTGAGGGACAGAAGGAGGGAGGGGGGAGGGAGGGGGGCAGAGCCAGCTAAGTCTATTTAACTAAAGGTTGCAGTGAGGGACAGAAGGAGGGAGGAGGGAGGGGGGAGGGGGGCAGAGCCAGCTAAGTCTATTTAACTAAAGGTTGCAGTGAGGGACAGAAGGAGGGAGGGGGGCAGAGCCAGCTAAGTCTATTTAACTAAAGGTTGCAGTGAGGGACAGAAGGAAGGAGGGAGGAGGGAGGGGGACCATGGTGTCAGAAGTGTGGCATATTCTCCAGACTGACTGACTACAGTAAGTCTACCTGACAAACTGATTATAGGCAGAAACAATGGCTGAGGTTAATCCCTGCTTCCTAGTCAATCTGAGGTTTATCAGTCTGCTAAACTGTCTGAGCGGCACTGGTCACACAGACAGAACGTGATGGTAGTACGAGCCCAGTCAGACAGACAGAACAGTAGTACGAGCCCAGTCAGACAGACAGAACAGTAGTACGAGCCCAGTCAGACAGACAGAACAGCAGTACGAGCCCAGTCAGAGACAGACAGACAAAACAGTAGTACGAGCCCAGTCAGACAGACAGAACAGTTGTACGAGCCCAGTCAGACAGACAGAACAGTTGTACGAGCCTAGTCATCCAGACAGAACAGTAGTACGAGCCCAGTCAGACAGACAGAACAGTAGTACGAGCCCAGTCATCCAGACAGAACAGTAGTATGAGCCCAGTCACACAGACAGAACAGTAGTATGAGCCCAGTCACACAGACAGAACAGTAGTATGAGCCCAGTCACACAGACAGAACAGTAGTATGAGCCCAGTCACACAGACAGAACAGTAGTATGAGCCCAGTCAGACAGACAGAACAGTAGTATGAGCCCAGTCAGACAGACAGAACAGTTGTACGAGCCCAGTCATCCAGACAGAACAGTAGTATGAGCCCAGTCAGACAGACAGAACAGTAGTATGAGCCCAGTCAGACAGACAGAACAGTAGTACGAGCCCAGTCAAAGTGCACTTTGCCCCTCCACTCTCCTGCCTGCTGGTCTGTCCAGCATGTCCTCGGCAACTGATAACCCAGGGCTGTGTGGGAGTGTGTCTATACAGACTAACATGCTCCATCCAGCTGATATCTTGGAGCTGTGCCACGCTGCTGGCAGTGTGTCTCTGTCACAACTACACTAAAATGGATAAGGGCTGAGAGTCATAAACTGACAGGCCGGCACGCACACAGTGAGTGAAGGGTTCTAAAACACAGTAATGGTGAGTGTGTGTTATCCTACTCAAGGCACACACACACACACACACACACACACACGGCTCTATCAAGTGGCAGAGAGAGGGGACATTAATTATTATTACCATTATTTTACCAGGTAAATTGACTGAGAACAAATGTTCATTTACAGCAACAAACTGGGAAATAGTTACAGGGGAGAGGAATCAGTCATTTTGACGTTGGAGATGATTAGGTGACCGTGATGGTATGACAGCCAGATTGGGAATTTAGCCAGGACACCAGGGTTAAACACCCCTACTATTACAATAAATGGCATGGGATTTTTAATAATCCAAAAGACGGAACACAACACAGGGAAACATCCCCAGTCACTGCCCTGGGGCATAGGGATATTTTTTGGGGACCAGAGGGCCTCCAACACCACTTTAAGCAGTATCTGGTTTCCCATCCAGGGACCAACCCTGCTCTGCTTCAGAGGCAAGCCAGCAGTGGGATGGAGGCTGATATGCTGCTGGCGTAACCTAATGACAGTCCCAACCACTAAGGATGAGAGGAACACATGACCTAATGACAGTCCCAACCACTAAGGATTAGAGGAACACGTGACCTAATGACAGTCCCAACCACTAAGGATTAGAGGAACACCTAATGACAGTCCCAACCACTAAGGATTAGAGGAACACGTGACCTAATGACAGTCCCAACCACTAAGCATTAGAGGAACACCTAATGACAGTCCCAACCACTAAGGATTAGAGGAACACCTAATGACAGTCCCAACCACTAAGGATTAGAGGAACACGTGACCTAATGACAGTCCCAACCACTAAGGATTAGAGGAACACCCAATGACAGTCCCAACCACTAAGGATTAGAGGAACACGTGACCTAATGACAGTCCCAACCACTAAGGATTAGAGGAACACGTGACCTAATGACAGTCCCAACCACTAAGGATTAGAGGAACACGTGACCTAATGACAGTCCCAACCACTAAGGATTAGAGGAACATGTGACCTAATGACAGTCCCAACCACTAAGGATTATTTTTCATTCATAGCAGGAGCAACATGATCTCACCATGACGACAGAACAAATCCACTAGCTAGGGCAGTATAGATAACTCTTGTTCTCTCAGAGTCTGGCTGTTGTTTTCACACCTAACCCAGACCCTGCTGCCAGAAAGACATACCTCCCTACCTCCACCCTTGAGCTGTGTCCTGCACACACACACACACACACACACACACACACACACACACCCCTCCTAAACGGAGAGAGAATAGGGAGGAGGAAGAGGAGTCTTTTAAACAAATAAATAATGTGCTGTCATAGAAGCCACAGGAATGCCCGTCTGGCAGCGGGGTGACTCACTAACAGAAGACAACACACGTGTGCTGTAGTACTGTGTCTCCTCTTTCACAGCTAACAACTACAACTCCCATGAGGCCGAGCTGCTGGATGGAATCTCAGATTCCTGCATGCCATGCCATGACACCTGAGAAGGCTTTAGGCTGTCAGCGGTGGTGGAGGCTGTGATGCAGCAAGACAGTATGCTCTAGATGGTGCTCCTGTCGAACACAGAGGGCCCTCTGGGACAAGCCAAATTTCTTCAGCCTCCTGAAGTTGAAGAGTTGTGCCTTCTTCAGTGTGGTATGACCGTTTCAGGTCCTCAGACGTGTACACTAAGAAACTAAGTATTTTCACCCTCTCAACGGTGGCCCCATTGATGAGGATGCCGGCGTGTCCAGCCTGGTTCCTCTTGAAGTCCTTTGTTTTGCTGACATTGAGGCAGAGGTTGTTTACCTGGCACCACACCGTCTGAGTGCCTACATCCTCTCTGTAGGCCGTCTCACCGTTGTTGGTAATCAAGCCTACTACTGTCGTGTCATCAGCGAACTTGATGATGGAATTGGAATGGTGCGAGGCCACACAGTCCTGGGTATAGAGGGAATACAGGAGGGAACAGAGGACGCACCCTTGTGGGGTCCCCGCGTTGAGGATCAATGTGGAGGAGGTCATGTTGTCTACCTTCCCGTCAGGAACTCCGGGAGGAGTTCAGACCCATGGCCGTGGACTTTGGTATTGAAGGTTGAGCTGTAGTCGAACAGCATCCGCACATAAAAATTCCTCTTGTCCAGGTGGGTGAGGGCAGTGTACAGTACAGTGGCTGGATTCATCGGGCGATAGACCAATTGGAGAGGTGGTCTTTGACTAGCCTCTCGAAGCACTTCATGATGACAGAAGGCAGGGCTAAGGGTCAGTAGTGATTCAGTTGCGTTACCTTTCTTGGGGATGATAGTGGACATCTTGAAGCAGGTGGGGATAATGGCCTGAGCTAGAGATATTGAAAATGTATGGAAAAAAACAACAGATAGAGCATGTGCAGACCAGCTGAGGGCGCAGCTTAAGGATGTTATCTGGGCCATCAGGCTTGCAAGGGTCAACGTGTTTGAATGACTTCCATACGTCCTCCATATGCACATAGCCCTCATTGTCCTCAGGGGCTCGGCAGCTCAAAGTCGTTTTGCTCCAAGCGTAAGAAAATGTATTTAATCCGGCAGAGTTGGTGTCCCTGACGTGGCTGGCTTTCTATTTGTAATCTGTGATCGCTAGAAGCCCCTGCCACATACCCCTCATACCCGACCAGCTGAATTGCTCCTCCACTTGTGTCTCGCCATCTTGATCGATCTGCGTAGGTTGTATTTTTACACAGCCATGGCGATAATACCTGAGAACTCTCTCGGAAGATAAAAAGGGTAACATTTGATGACCAATTATTCAAACTCGGGAGAGCAGAATTTTGCAAGTTCCTGTACGTTATGTACAGTATGTAGCAGAATCAGATCAGAATCAGATCCTCGCTCTGAGTTCGTCAAGTTTATTTTGTAATTATTGAATATTGGTGAGTAGTATGCTCAGTAATGGAGGATGGGTCACCCGGTGTCTGAATCTCACTAAGATCCCCACCATGTCTGCCTCTGTCTTCATTTCCTACTCTTCGGTAGGACTCCCAGGTAACCCGGCACCTCCCCAAAGAAGCCAGACCATTGTTCCGCTGTCCCCGGGAATTGGGGTGGACGGTGAGTACCCAGCGATTCATATTACAATAGCTCTACCAAGGTGTATGAAGTAATGCACTAAACAAAGTGGGTAAGACATGTTTTGAAAAACACTATAAAAAGTAGAAACCTGGAATGTTTTGTAGGAGCTGGAGGCGAGGCGCCAACATTTCAATAGGTTCAGTTTTATTGTTCCTCTCAAAATAGGGTCTGATTTAGACCTGGGACACAAGGTGTGTGCATTTATCAGGTAGACCAGAAAACCAGCTGGGCTCTGGACCTCAAAGGGTAAGAGTTGAATATCCCTGGTCTATACTATCACAACTTTGTAGTCTGAGTCAGGAGAGGCCTAAAACACAGACAGGTAAATACTGGAGGCATCTCCACTGCACCGTTCATTTGTAAACGGACAACCCGCTCTAAAAAACAACCCAAGGACAAGGTAGTGTCGTCTACTGGACAAGGTAGTGTGGTGGACAAGGTAGTGTCGTCTACTGGACAAGGTAGTGCAGTGGACAAGGTAGTGTCGTCTACTGGACAAGGTAGCGCAGTGGACAAGGTAGCGCAGTGGACAAGGTAGCGTAGTGGACAAGGTAGCGTTGTCTACAAGGTAGCGTAGTGGACAAGGTAGCGTTGTCTACAAGGTAGCGCAGTGGACAAGGTAGTGTCGTCTACTGGTCAAGGTAGCGCAGTGGACAAGGTAGCGCAGTGGACAAGGTAGCGCAGTGAACAAGGTAGCGCAGTGGACAAGGTAGCGTAGTGGACAAGGTAGAGTTGTCTACAAGGTAGCGCAGTGGACAAGGTAGTGTCGTCTACTGGACAAGGTAGCACAGTGGACAAGGTAGCACAGTGGACAAGGTAGCGCAGTGGACAAGGTAGCGTACTGGACAAGGTAGCGTACTGGACAAGGTAGCGCAGTGGACAAGGTAGCGTACTGGACAAGGTAGCGTAGTGGACAAGGTAGCGTCGTCTACAAGGTAGCGCAGTGGACAAGGTTGTGTCATCTACTGGACAAGGTAGTGTGGTGGACAAGGTAGTGTCGTCTACAAGGTAGCGCAGTGGACAAGGTAGTGTCGTCTACTGGACAAGGTAGTGTAGTGGACAAGGTAGTGTAGTGGACAAGGTAGTGTCATCTAAGAGGTAGCGTAGTGGACAAGGTAGCGTAGTGGACAAGGTAGCGCAGTGGACATGGTAGCTTACTGGACAAGGTAGCGCAGTGGACAAGGTAGCGCAGTGGACAAGGTAGCGCAGTGGACAAGGTAGTGTCGTCTACTGGACAAGGTAGCGCAGTGGACAAGGTAGTGTCGTCTACTGGACAAGGTAGCGCAGTGGACAAGGTAGCGCAGTGGACAAGGTAGTGTCGTCTACTGGACAAGGTAGCGCAGTGGACAAGGTAGTGTCGTCTACTGGACAAGGTAGCGCAGTGGACAAGGTAGCGCAGTGGACAAGGTAGCTTACTGGACAAGGTAGCATCGTCTACTGGACAAGGTAGTGTCGTCTACTGGACAAGGTAGTGCAGTGGACAAGGTAGTGTCGTCTACTGGTCAAGGTAGTTTTTTTTTTATTTTTTTATTTTACCTTTATTTAACCAGGCAAGTCAGTTAAGAACAAATTCTTATTTTCAATGACGGCCTGGGAACAGTGGGTTAACTGCCTGTTCAGGGGCAGAACGACAGATTTGTACCTTGTCAGCTCGGGGGTTTGAACTCGCAACCTTCCGGTTACTAGTCCAACCTTCCGGTTACTAGTCCAACGCTCTAACCACTAGGCTACCCCACTAGGCTACCCTTGCAGTGGACAAGGTAGAAAACTGGACAAGGTAGCGCAGTGGACAAGGTAGCGCAGTGGACAAGGTAGCGCAGTGGACAAGGTAGCGCAGTGGACAAGGTAGCGTACTGGACAAGGTAGCGTAGTGGACAAGGTAGCGTCGTCTACAAGGTAGCGCAGTGGACAAGGTAGTGTCGTCTACTGGACAAGGTAGCACAGTGGACAAGGTAGTGTCGTCTACTGGACAAGGTAGCGCAGTGGACAAGGTAGTGTCGTCTACTGGACAAGGTAGCACAGTGGACAAGGTAGCACGTTGGACAAGGTAGCACAGGGGACAAGGTAGCACAGTGGACAAGGTAGCGCAGTGGACAAGGTAGCGTACTGGACAAGGTAGCGTAGTGGACAAGATAGCGTCGTCTACAAGGTAGCGCAGTGGACAAGGTAGTGTCGTCTACTGGACAAGGTAGTGTAGTGGACAAGGTAGCGCAGTGGACAAGGTAGTGTCGTCTACTGGACAAGGTAGTGTAGTGGACAAGGTAGTGTAGTGGACAAGGTAGTGTAGTGGACAAGGTAGTGTAGTGGACAAGGTAGCGCAGTGGACAAGGTAGCGCAGTGGACAAGGTAGTGTCATCTACGAGGTAGCGCAGTGGACAAGGTAGCGCGGTGGACAAGGTAGCGCAGTGTACAAGGTAGCGTAGTGGACAAGGTAGCGCAGTGGACAAGGTAGCGCAGTGGACAAGGTAGCTTACTGGACAAGGTAGCATCGTCTACTGGACAAGGTAGTGCAGTGGACAAGGTAGTGTTGTCTACTGGTCAAGGTAGTGCAGTGGACAAGGTAGCATACTGGACAAGGTAGCGTACTGGACAAGGTAGTGTTGTCTATAAGGTAGCGCGGTGGACAAGGTAGCGCAGTGGACAAGGTAGCGCAGTGGACAAGGTAGCGCAGTGGACAAGGTAGCGCAGTGGACAAGGTAGCGCAGTGGACAAGGTAGCGCAGTGGACAAGGTAGCGCAGTGGACAAGGTAGCTTACTGGACAAGGTAGCGCAGTGGACAAGGTAGCGCAGTGGACAAGGTAGCGCAGTTGACAAGGTAGCGCAGTGGACAAGGTAGCGCAGTGGACAAGGTAGCTTACTGGACAAGGTAGCTTACTGGACAAGGTAGCGCAGTGGACAAGCTAGCGCAGTGGACATGGTTACGCAGTGGACAAGGTAGCGCAGTGGACAAGGTAGTGTCGTCTACTGGTCAAGGTAGCGCAGTGGACAAGGTAGCATACTGGACAAGGTAGCGTACTGGACAAGGTAGCGCAGTGGACAAGGTAGCGCAGTGGACAAGGTAGCATACTGGACAAGGTAGCGTACTGGACAAGGTAGTGTTGTCTATAAGGTAGCGCAGTGGACAAGGTAGCGCAGTGGACAAGGTAGCGCAGTGGACAAGGTAGCGCAGTGGACAAGGTAGTGTCGTCTACTGGACAAGGTAGCACAGTGGACAAGGTAGTGTCGTCTACTGGACAAGGTAGTGCAGTGGACAAGGTAGTGTCGTCTACTGGACAAGGTAGCGCAGTGGACAAGGTAGTGTCGTCTACTGGACAAGGTAGCACAGTGGACAAGGTAGCACGGTGGACAAGGTAGCACAGGGGACAAGGTAGCACAGTGGACAAGGTAGCACAGTGGACAAGGTAGCGCAGTGGACAAGGTAGCGCAGTGGACAAGGTAGCGCAGTGGACAAGGTAGCGCAGTGGACAAGGTAGCGTACTGGACAAGGTAGCGTAGTGGACAAGGTAGCGTCGTCTACAAGGTAGCGCAGTGGACAAGGTAGTGTCGTCTACTGGACAAGGTAGTGTAGTGGACAAGGTAGCGCAGTGGACAAGGTAGTGTCGTCTACTGGACAAGGTAGTGTAGTGGACAAGGTAGTGTAGTGGACAAGGTAGTGTAGTGGACAAGGTAGCGCAGTGGACAAGGTAGTGTCATCTACGAGGTAGCGCGGTGGACGAGGTAGCGCGGTGGACAAGGTAGCGCGGTGGACAAGGTAGCGCGGTGGACAAGGTAGCGCAGTGGACAAGGTAGCGCAGTGGACAAGGTAGTGCAGTGGACATGGTAGCGCAGTGGACAAGGTAGCGCAGTGGACAAGGTAGTGCAGTGGACAAGGTAGCGTAGTGGACAAGGTAGTGCAGCCTACTGAACACTTGGGAACATTGGATCCATCAGACCTGGATCTGTTTAGCACAATGGAGCAACAATGTTTCCAAGAGGTGACCAGTCAAACCCTTTATGTTACTGTGTCCACGATGACTAAAATCGGACAATACTAGCAGCTGCTCTAAGCTTTTTCACTACATGTCTATTTAAAGTCAATGATAATATTTATAGATTGAGATAGCAACTGCAGTAGTGTTTAATTTTCATTGTGCTTTGAAACATTTGCATGAAGCCAAACTCAACCCAGGGATGAGAAAGCTAAGGGAGACTGAAACAGAAGAGAAAGACTGTTAGTTCTCACAGTTTAGTTATGCTATCTGCTGTGTTTGAGCTTCTGTTCAGCAACACTTATTAAACGCTCACTCCCTGGAGACAGAAGCCTCTGTGTGTGTCAGTTAAACACTTTCCTGTGGTTGTGAAACGTGCGCGGCAGAGCACATGAAGTGGTTAGAGCGTTGTGCCAGTAACCGAAAGGTTGCTGGATCGAATCCCTGAGCGGACAAGGTAAAACTCTGTTGTTCTGCCCCTGAGCAAGGCTGTTAACCCACTTCACCGGGCACCAAAGATGTGGATGTCGATTATGGCAGCACCCGCACCTCTCTGATTCAGAGGGGGGTTAAATGAGGAAGACACACCTCTCTGATTCAGAGGGTGGTTGGGTTAAATGAGGAAGACACCTCATTGATTCAGAGGGGGGTTGGGTTAAATGAGGAAGACACACCTCTGTTTCAGAGGGGAGTTGGGTTAAATGAGGAAGACACACCTCTCTGATTCAAAGGGGGGGGTTGGGTTAAATGAGGAAGACACACCTCTCTGATTCAAAGGGGGCTTGGGTTAAATGAGGAAGACACACCTCTCTGATTCAGAGGGGGGTTAAATGAGGAAGACACATTTCAGTTGAATACATTCCGCACTGAAAAAGATCTGATGTGAAAAGATCTGATTGGTTTAAAAGACCAATTAATGGGAAAAATATGAAATATGTGACTCGTTTCAGGAAACAAGGTGCATGTCATGCGTCACTACGTCACAGGAGAGCCATTTGAATGTAAACTTTGTTTTTATTAATCAGTAATGCCTTCTGGAACATGTCAACTTTCATGTGCATTAATAACAAACTTGTATGACATCTGTAAAAACAATTTCTAAATTACGAGCCTAGTTGGTTTAGCCACAGATAAAGGCAGCAACCTTCCCGCTAGCCATGCTAGGCTGAGATAATGAGTGGGATGGACATGCCGAGAGAGGAGAGAGGATTGGTCTGCCATGTAGCAAGCTTCTGTCTATAATATGAGCTGGTCAGTATGTGTGGGTAATCTTTTCTTAACGCTGCCTTTCTGAATGACATCACGTAGTAGAACTGCATAAGTGTTGCTCTCCACTTTCTGAATGACATCACGTAGTAGAACTGCATAAGTGTTGCTCTCCACTTTCTGAATGACATCACGTAGTAGAACTGCATAAGTGTTGCTCTCCACTTTCTGAATGACATCACGTAGTAGAACTGGATAAGTGTTGCTCTCCACTTTCTGAATGACATCACGTAGTAGAACTGCATAAGTGTTGCTCTCCACTTTCTGAATGACATCACGTAGTAGAACTGCATAAGTGTTGCTCTCCACTTTCTGAATGACATCACGTAGTAGAACTGGATAAGTGTTGCTCTCCACTTTCTGGAGGACTGAGTTTTGAAATCAGTGGAATTAGAGTATGATAGATAAGGAATTCTGGCGTTTGATTGCAAATATGCAGACAGAGACGAAAAGGGAACACACAGAAGGCTGATGTATAAAACACCTGTTTCCAAATTACGTCTACAATCTAAGGGCAACCGTGGCATCCGTGACAGAGAGGGAGAAGCATCCATCCATGTATATGGGTAAGAATCTAGCTAACTACATTTGTAGATATTACACGTTTCTAATTTTGTCAAAGTTGATTTAATTTAAAGTTAAAGTGTACTGTTAGCTAGCTAACGTTAGCTGGCTGGTGTGAGAATAATCAAAATACACAACGCAGAGGACTAAACGTCAAGAGGGAATTAATGATCAATGGAAATAGTTGTCTTTCTGTAATAGGGAATGAATGGGTCTGAAACATGGGAGGCATTTCAGTCCGGGACTCATAGCTACATGTGGCAAGTTCTCACTGATCTGAATTGTCTATACATTGGCCCTGAAACAGGATACTTGGTATTTGGCCATTGGCCCAGTTTTACTGCAAGGAATTCTAATTGGTCAACCACAGGCTAGGGTTGGGTTATAAATGACATCCTGTTACTTTGTTCTGTGGAGAAGACATTGAGAACAGGGAAAATAGCCTTCCAGACAACAGGAAAACGCATGTTTTTTGTCCTCTAAGCATTACGTGTGTGGTCCAATGCAGAATAACCAATCCTTTAGATATTATTCTAAACTAACAAGCTGTGATTGATTCAGCTTGACAGACAAATATTTAACAATAAAAGGGATTCCTTTGCGCCAAGTGTCATTTGAATGTCCCCGATTCCCATATAATCGAATAATCCAATGATGAATCAATGTCTATTTCAATGACAAGGCGAGAAACACACACGGGCCATTTAATTTGAATAGTGCAGCCTAATTGCTGATATCTGTCAATCATTATATCACGTCTGATTATCTGTGGACGGCCTCCCCACGTTGACCTGATCAATCCTCCTGATTAATGATAATTGCTATGACAACACATCAGCTGTGAGAGCTCGAGCTGTAGTGGCCAGGAGGCGAACTAGGGAATCATTTTAGCCTACTGAATACACTGTAGACAACACACCATATTACAAATACCCATTACAACCACCAAATCAACTAGGCTACAAAAACCCAGGCTGTATCACATCTGGCTGTGATTGGGAGTCCCATAGGGCGGCGCACAATTGGCCCAGCGTCGTCCAGGTTGGCCCAGTTAAATAAAACATGTTATTTTTATTAAATATAATAGCCTAACACTGTCAACAGTCCTGCACTCAACCTGCTCCAATCACATGGTTTATTAACACTGGCGTGCTCTGTCCTCATGTAACAGATGTGAAACGGCTAGCTTAGTTAGCGTGGGTGCTAAATAGCGTTTCAATCAGTGACGTCACTTGCTCTGAGACCTTGAAGTAGTAGTTCCCCTTGCTCTGCAAGGGCCGCGGCTTTTGTGGAGCGATGGGTAACGATGCTTCGAGGGTGACTGTTGATGTGTGCAGAAGGTCCCTAGTTCGCGCCCGGGTATGGGCGAGGGGACGGTCTAAAGTTAAACTGTTACATTGATGCTGTTGACCCGGATTACTGGTTGCTGCGGAAAAAGGAGGAAGGTCAAAAGGGGGGTGAGTGTAACAGATGTGAAACGGCTAGCTTAGTTAGCGTGGGCGCTAAATAGCGTTTCAATCAGTGACGTCACTTGCTCTGAGACCTTGAAGTAGTAGTTCCCCTTGCTCTGCAAGGGCCGCGGCTTTTGTGGAGCGATGGGTAACGATGCTTCGAGGGTGACTGTTGATGTGTGCAGAAGGTCCCTAGTTCACGCCCGGGTATGGGCGAGGGGACGGTCTAAATTTGTACTGTTACACTCACCTGTCCTGCACTCAACCTGCTCCAATCACATGGTTAATTAACACTGGCGTGCTCTGTCCTCACCTGTCCTGCACTCAACCTGCTCCAATCACATGGTTTATTAACACTGGCGTGCTCTGTCCTCCCCTGTCCTGCACTCAACCTGCTCCAATCACATGGTTTATTAACACTGGCGTGCTCTGTCCTCACCTGTCCTGCACTCAACCTGCTCCAATCACATGGTTTATTAACACTGGCGTGCTCTGTCCTCACCTGTCCTGCACTCAACCTGGTTCAAACACTGGCGTGCTCTGTCCTCACCTGTCCTGCACTCAACCTGGTCCAATCACATGGTTTATTAAAGGCCAAACACCAAACTTTTTATAAGTAGTCAATTAGTTTATCAACAGCTGCGATAAAACGTCAGATGTATAAAAAATGCGAGCATCAACTAAATGAACCACTTCATTATCTACCCGATTACCATCCTATTTAAATACCATAGCTTTGTCTATAATGTCTACCTTCCCTTCTGCAACATTGTAACCAAACGAACATAACCAAAATTATTAGCGCCAGTGCTGTTTCTGCTATGGTGAAAGAGAACATCCTAACTATTTGTCGTCTCCACCCCCGAAGCTTTTACACATCAATTACACAGAACAGTGTTCAATTACCAACAGCGCCGCTACTCACCAATACTTCAGATATCAGATCATCATTAGTGAAAATATAGTCACAATCCAAGCGACACAATTGCACTTTATCCTCGAACAGACCTCTCGCTTTTGTCTCGACTGTAGCAGAGCACACTGTCAGTGGCAGCCTTCCCCTTGTCTGAGACAGACCGCTCCGCAGCGCAGCCTCCTCGTCACTGGAAAAACCGTGACGCAGCCGTGCCACAGGGAGGCTGGCTGCCCACGCTGCTTCCTGCCTGAGAGACAGACAGAGAGACCGAGAGAGAAAGCTGCCTGGCTCAACTGGACTATTTACATGCACTGTCTATTCTTCCAGTAGAAAACAAACAAATAGTCGAAGAACAATATTTAAAGTACATATTGGAAATGTGTTGAGGATAAAAATGTTTATGCGTACAATGGAAACTGTAGGCTACCCACAGTGTACAATGGAAACAGTATGCTACCCACAGTGTACAATGGAAACAGTATGCTACCCACAGTGTTCAATGGAAACAGTATGCTACCCACAGTGTACAATGGAAACAGTAGGCTACCCACAGTGTACAATGGAAATAGTATCAAATCCATTTTTATTGATGCATATCAATGTTTAGCTGATGTTATTGTGGGTGTAGCTTGTGTTTCTAGCTCCAACAGTGCAGTAATATCTAACAATACACATATCTAAAAGTTTTTTTTAAATAATTTAAACGAGCAATGTCGGACTATGTATATATTTTAGTACCAGTCAAAAGTTTGGACACACCTACACATTCCAGGGTCATTTTGTACTATTTTCTACATTGTAGAATAATAGTGAAGACATCAAAGCTGTGAAATAACACATGTAACCAAAAAATGTGTCCAAAATATATTTTATATTTGAGATGATTCAAAGTAGGGTTAGCTTGGCAGCCATGTCAAACAGAGTAATTTATTTTCACTCTTGACTGCTTTCACCCTGGCATTCAGTCCTGCAAGGCTTTTTGGCAAACCTCAGCCACCTGCTTCCACATTCTGCCACATTAGATCAATAAGAAAGAGGGTTTACTGAACACACAGCTGGTTAGCTGGGAGGCTGGACGTCTCCCTTGGCTGCTAGTGGGAGGCGGGACCGTCTCCCTTGGCTGCTAGTGGGAGGCTGGACCGTCTCCCTTGGCTGCTAGTGGGAGGCTGGACCGTCTCCCTTGGCTGCTAGTGGGAGGCTGGACCGTCTCCCTTGGCTGCTAGTGGGAGGCTGGACCGTCACCCTTGGCTGCTAGTGGGAGGCTGGACCGTCTCCCTTGGCTGCTAGTGGGAGGCTGGACCGTCTCCCTTGGCTGCTAGTGGGAGGCTGGACCGTCTCCCTTGGCTGCTAGTGGGAGGCTGGACCGTCTCCCTTGGCTGCTAGTGGGAGGCTGGACCGTCTCCCTTGGCTGCTAGTGGGAGGCTGGACGTCTCCCTTGGCTGCTAGTGGGAGGCTGGACCGTCTCCCTTGGCTGCTAATGGGAGGCTGGACCGTCACCCTTGGCTGCTAGTGGGAGGCTGGACCGTCTCCCTTGGCTGCTAGTGGGAGGCTGGACCGTCTCCCTTGGCTGCTAGTGGGAGGCTGGACCGTCTCCCTTGGCTGCTAGTGGGAGGCTGGACCGTCTCCCTTGGCTGCTAGTGGGAGGCTGGACCGTCTCCCTTGGCTGCTAGTGGGAGGCTGGACCGTCTCCCTGGAGTGGTGAGGGTTAGAAGTTGGGAGGCTGGAAGTCTCCCTTGGCTGCTAGTGGGAGGCTGGACCGTCTCCCTTGGCTGCTAGTGGGAGGCTGGACCGTCTCCCTTGGCTGCTAGTGGGAGGCTGGACCGTCTCTCTTGGCTGCTAGTGGGAGGCTGGACGTCTCCCTTGGCTGCTAGTGGGAGATTGCGCCGTCTCCCTTGTTTGCGCAGTCTCCATCGACATACTGCATCTGTCTCTACAAATGACATCTCATCAGTTCATTGTACGACGCTAGATATTAATAGCTGTGTAACAGACTAATCACTTGATTATGTAGCAATTTGTTAAACTGACCAAGAATGTGAACTCTTTCTTCAAAGAAGTAGCTGGTGGGTACAGGCGCGTCTTGAGGGGTTCGTTTTGTTTCTGATAAATTAACAAATTTATGTTCTTGTCTGCATACATTGAAACCCAAGCTTGGGGTCATGAGATTTTACAATGTTAGGTATTAGCTATCTTCAACAGCATCTGCTCTTGCTAGCTAGCATTAGCTAGTGCTTTCTATTCTAGTGCCAGAGTAGCTAGCAAAACTATTTTGATCTCAGTCATAGCTGTTATATTTCACAACTTCACCTAACAACAATCACTCCAAAACAATATAAATGCATGTCGCGCAGGAAAAACACCCAATATAATGTGATAAAGTTTAAAATGAAGTTTTATAATAATACCATAATGGAAAAAGTCTGCCATATTTTCTGTTGATGTGACGTCACTGATCTTCAGGTTGGAGAAGTTGGAGCTCTAGAAAAAGAGATCCAACTCAGGAACTCGGGCGACTGTTGAAATACATTTTTTCCAGTCTGAACTAATTTTTTTCCAACATCCCAGTTGTCTTGAACGCACCATGATGTAGTAGTTGGAGAATGGAGGGGGCCAATCATAAACCCCTGCTTCACCTCCTTGGCCAGGAGGGGGAAGACGACACATGGCTCATCAAGTGCAGATCAGAGGTTGGCGCAGAAGTAGAGATGAAGTCAAGCAAATATCGGACAAAGTAGTGGTCAGTGTTAAGGTCCAAGTCCACAGCCCTGGAGGTGACGTCGATGGGGTGGCGAGGTTGGCCAGCACAAGGAGTGGGTTTCTGAGGGCAGAAGGTGGGGGGCATGGGCACCACTACAAAATGTGCAGGAGCTTGCATGAGGACCACGGCGGTCCCTCCTTTTAGAGGAGGTGAAGAAAGAAACGTTGTCTAGAAGAAGGAAGAGGATAGGGCGGAACAGCGAGCAGAGGCAGGGCAGTCAGGCTGCAGGTGGTGATGGACAGTTACAGAGGTCGCAGGCGAGGGACACCTTTCCGGGGAAGATGCAACAGTAGAGCTCCACGTCGAGGGCACCCCTGCAGGAACCGGCGAGGGTAGAAGGGCACGTCACCAAAACGGTTAACCAGATCCATGACGGTAGTCGTCCAACTCCTGGCGGTGAGAAGGATGCAGATGACCTCTCTGTAGTGGGAGAAAGCCATGCAGAATTATGGTACAGTGAGAACCCTGGAGTGGTGAGGGTTAGTGGAGTGCAGGGGAACCTGGTTGAGGCCACAGTCTATGATGAGGTAAGGCCTGGGTGGGAGAAGGAGTGAGGAGAGCGGTAGGTTTAACATCTGCACCTTGTAGGATCTGCTGGCAGAGAGCAGAAGAGACTGGAGGTGGATTGAAGATCGGGGCGTTGGGTGGAGGATGAGCTGGGGTGGCCGTAGAGAGAGGGTGGTGGGCCCGGATGGCGGGGCTGGGCTGCGGCCGGCAGTGAAGACTGGAACTGAGAGGCAGTCGGGACAGGGTCGCAGCTTGGAGGGCGGCAGGCCCGTAACTGGCTGAGTAGGTGGAGATGTGTGAGGTTGTTGCTGGCAGAGAGAGAAGATGAGAAGCGGTGGTGGCGGGACCTGAGAGAAAGCGAAAGGTTGACACTGGCAGATAGAGAGGTTAAGCTGAAGAAGTGGTCACGGGGCTAGCGAGACCTGGGGGGAGGCTGTGAAGATTATACAGGACGCCAGAGCAGGCTCCGGTGGAGATGAGATGAGATGAGCACATGAGAGGTGGGAGACAAGGGCAAGGAGGAAGGGAAGAAGAGTGGGAAAAGCTGACGATAAGGCAGGTAAGGGGTTGAGGGGGGTGTGAGGACAGAGACATGGAAGGCCCTTGGTAACGGTTGGAGCCATGGCATCCAGGATGTTTACGGGCTATGTCTGGGCAGAAGCCGTGTGTGGAACAGCTCTGCCTTGTTATTAAGATGGAAGCGGGAGCAGAGGGGAAGGTTCTGTAGGTTGACAGGAGCACGAGCCGTCCCCGTATGCGGAGAGGGGAGGCTGGTGAGTTCGGGTGGGCAGGGAGGTAAGAAATCGGCCTGGCCACGGCATTCTGGTTCTTTGTGAGGCCTGCAACGGTGGCGGGGCACCGAGACAACGGACCGCAGCCATTTGGTTAGAGGTGGCGTGTCCCTGACAATGGAGAAGGGAGAGTCTGGAACTTGGTCTGAAAACATTTTGGAATTAGAGGCAGCGAGATCAATCTCCATTGTAAACAAAGTGAGTAAGCTAACTTAAGTAACTAGGTAAACTTTGAGTAGACCCTTCGATATATTGAGGCGTGTGACTCAGTGTCTTACATGCGAGGCTAAACAGAGAGGCTCAATGACTGTTTTGTCAGGTTTAAGCAGGGTGGTAGTGGTGATTTGTATCAAATAATTTTTATATATTTTTGGGGGATACCTTAAGAGGTCTTAAACTTCAGAATCAAATAGCTAAATGATACATGGTATGACCTTCTTAAAACAATTCCATATGTTAGCTTAGTAGAAGCCAGGCAGGCAAATACTCCATCCCACCAAAACAGGCTGAAATGTTGAAACAGCTCTTACACTAAAGGGGCGTAATAATACTGTTCACAATTCCACAGAATTAATCCAATCTCCAAGTGTAGACGACGACGACAGCCTAGTGGTCAGAGCATTGGAATAGTAACCGAAACGTTGCTCGATCGAATCCCAAAGCTGACATGGTAAAGATCTGTCGTTCTGCCCCTGAACAAGGCACTGTTCCTCGGGTGTCATTGAAAATAAGAATTTGTTCTTAACTGACTAGTTAAATAAATACAGTGCATTGCGAAAGTATTCGGCCCCCTTGAACTTTGCGACCTTTTGCCAAATTTCAGGCTTCAAACATAAAGATATAAAACTGTATTTTTTTGTGAAGAATCAACAACAAGTGGGACACAATCATGAAGTGGAACGACATTTATTGGATATTTCAAACTTTTTTAACAAATCAAAAATAAAAAAATTGGGCGTGCAAAATTATTCAGCCCCTTTACTTTCAGTGCAGCAAACTCTCTCCAGAAGTTCAGTGAGGATCTCTGAATGATCCAATGTTGACCTAAATGACTAATGATGATAAATACAATGCACCTGTGTGTAATCAAGTCTCCGTATAAATGCACCTGCACTGTGATAGTCTCAGAGGTCCGTTAAAAGCGCAGCGAGCATCATGAAGAACAAGGAACACACCAGGCAGGTCCGAGATACTGTTGTGAAGAAGTTTAAAGCCGGATTTGGATACAAAAAGATTTCCCAAGCTTTAAACATCCCAAGGAGCACTGTGCAAGCGATAATATTGAAATGGAAGGAGTATCAGACCACTGCAAATCTACCAAGACCTGGCCGTCCCTCTAAACTTTCAGCTCATACAAGGAGAAGACTGATCAGAGATGCAGCCATTAGGCCCATGATCACTCTGGATGAACTGCAGAGATCTACAGCTGAGGTGGGAGACTCTGTCCATAGGACAACAATCAGTCATATATTGCACAAATCTGGCCTTTATGGAAGAGTGGCAAGAAGAAAGCCATTTCTTAAAGATATCCATAAAAAGTGTTGTTTAAAGTTTGCCACAAGCCACCTGGGAGACACACCAAACATGTGGAAGAAGGTGCTCTGGTCAGATGAAACCAAAATTGAACTTTTTGGCAACAATGCAAAACGTTATGTTTGGCGTAAAAGCAACACAGCTCATCACCCTGAACACACCATCCCCACTGTCAAACATGGTGGTGGCAGCATCATGGTTTGGGCCTGCTTTTCTTCAGCAGGGACAGGGAAGATGGTTAAAATTGATGGGAAGATGGATGGAGCCAAATACAGGACCATTCTGGAAGAAAACCTGATGGAGTCTGCAAAAGACCTGAGACTGGGACGGAGATTTGTCTTCCAACAAGACAATGATCCAAAACATAAAGCAAAATCTACAATGGAATGGTTCAAAAATAAACATATCCAGGTGTTAGAATGGCCAAGTCAAAGTCCAGACCTGAATCCAATCGAGAATCCGTGGAAAGAACTGAAAACTGCTGTTCACAAACGCTCTCCATCCAACCTCACTGAGCTCGAGCTGTTTTGCAAGGAGGAATGCGGAAAAATGTCAGTCTCTCGATGTGCAAAACTGATAGAGACATACCCCAAGCGACTTACAGCTGTAATCGCAGCAAAAGGTGGCGCTACAAAGTATTAACTTAAGGGGGCTGAATAATTTTGCACGCCCAATTTTTCAGTTTTTGATTTGTTAAAAAAGTTTGAAATATCCAACAAATGTTGTTCCACTTCATGATTGTGTCCCACTTGTTGTTGATTCTTCACAAAAAAATACAGTTTTATATCTTTATGTTTGAAGCCTGAAATGTGGCAAAAGGTCGCAAAGTTCAAGGGGGCCGAATACTTTCGCAAGGCACTGTACACTGCTCAAAAAAACAAAGGGAACACTAAAATAACACATCCTAGATCTGAATGAATGAAATATTCTTATGAAATACTTTTTTCTTTACATAGTTGAATGTGCTGACAACAAAATCACACAAAAATTATCAATGGAAATCAAATTTATCAACCCATGGAGGTCTGGATTTGGAGTCACACTCAAGATTAAAGTGGAAAACCACACTACAGGCTGATCCAACTTTGATGTAATGTCCTTAAAACAAGTCAAAATGAGGCTCAGTAGTGTGTGTGGCCTCCACGTGCCTGTATGACCTCCCTACAATGCCTGGACATGCTCCTGATGAGGTGGCGGATGGTCTCCTGAGAGATCTCCTCCAGACCTGGACTAAAGCATCCGCCAACTCCTGGACAGTCTGTGGTGGAGCGAGACATGATGTCCCAGATGTGCTCAATTGGATTCAGATCTGGGGAACGGGCGGGCCAGTCCATTGCATCAATGCCTTCCTCTTGCAGGAACTGCTGACACACTCCAGCCACATGAGGTCTAGCATTGTCTTGCATTAGGAGGAACCCAGGGCCAACCTCACCAGCATATGGTCTCACAAGGGGTCTGAGGATCTCATCTCGGTACCTAATGGCAGTCAGGCTACCTCTGGCAAGCACATGGAGGGCTGTGTGGCCCCCCAAAGAAATGCCCCCCCACACCATGACTGACCCACCGCCAAACCGGTCATGCTGGAGGATACTGCAGGCAGCAGAACGTTCTCCACGGCATCTCCAGACTCTTGTCACGTCTGTCACATGTACTCAGTGTGAACCTGCTTTAATCTGTGAAGAGCACAGAGCGCCAGTGGCGAATTTGCCAATCTTGGTGTTCTCTAGCAAATGCCAAACGTCCTGCACGGTGTTGGGCTGTAAGCACAACCCCAACCTGTGGACGTCGGGCCCTCATACCACCCTCATGGAGTCTGTTTCTGACCGTTTGAGCAGACACATGCACATTTGTGGCCTGCTGGAGGTAATTTTGCAAGGCTCTGGCAGTGCTCCTCCTGCTCCTCCTTGCACAAAGGCGGAGGTAGCGGTCCTGCTGCTGGTTTGTTGCCCTCTTACGGCCTCCTCCACGTCTCCTGATGTACTGGCCTGTCTCCTGGTAGCGCCAGTACATCAGCTCTGGACACTACGCTGACAGACACAGCAAACCTTCTTGCCACAGCTCGCATTGATGTGCCATCCTGGAATAGCTGCACTACCTGAGCCACTTGTGTGGGTTGTACTCGCCGTCTCATGCTACCACTAGAGTGAAAGCACCGCCAGCATTCAAAAGTGACCAAAACATCAGCCAGGAAGCATAGGAAATGAGAAGTGGTCTGTGGTCACCACCTGCAGAACCACTCCTTTATTGGGGGTGTCTTGCTAATTACCTATAATTTCCACCTGCTGTCTATTCCATTTGCACAACAGCATGTGAAATTTATTGTCAATCAGTGTTGCTTCCTAAGTGGACAGTTTGATTTCACAGAAGTGTGATTGACTTGGAGTTACATTGTGTTGTTTAAGTGTTCCCATTATTTTTTTGAGCAGTGTAGTATTATATGCATTATAATATACAGCATTATATATAACATGATATACAGCATTATATACAGCATTATATATAACATTTTATATAACAGTTCTTATATTATAATATACAGTATTATATATAACATTATATATAACATTATATATATTATAATATACAGTATTATATGTAACATTATATACAGAATTATATATAACATATATACAGTATTATATACAGTATCATACAGTATTATATACAGCATTATATATAACATTATATATATATTATAATATACAGCATTAAATATAACATTATATATAACATGATATATAGTATTATATGCATTATAATATACTGTATTATATACAGCATTATATATAGCATTATATATAACATTATATATAGTATATACAGAATTATATATAACATTATATATAATATTTTAATATACAGTATTGTATATAACATATCTATTATAATATACAGCTGAGAGCTGAGGCTCTGACTGGTTGTTCTAATAAAGAGTACACAGGCCGGGCAGAGGGCTGAGAGCGGAAGCTCTGACTGGTCTCTACTCTATTTCCTTTAGGTCTCCAGTCCCACAGAATCCCTCCTTTAGATAAACAAGAAAAAGATCCAGGGAACAGCGGAGGAGGAGGAGCAGAGGGAGGAGGGGGGGTGGGGAACAGCCGTGCACACAAATGTTTTCTTTCGCCTTCCAAGAAAGGGAGCTGTGTTGGAGAGGGGAGGAGGGGTGAGGAACAGTGGGAGGAGGAGGAGGAGCAGGGGGAGGGGAGCCTCTGGTGCCACGGCCACTGAATCAGGCCTGAATTCATTAGAGACATTCTCTTTAAAAGTGTGCCAAACCGTTGGCCAAGAGCACAATAATGTCCCTCAATGCTTTCCATCTGCGCAGCAAGAAAGGGCTGTGGCCACGGCCCCATATAAATGTATGGTCATCATAAAACGTCTCCTACCGAAAATGACAGGGCCTATTGACTAGTATCAATTGCCCCAACATCAGCAAAAAGACCTGGAGGAAACATGTCACCAATGGCCCCAACATCAGGGGAGGAAACATGTCATCAATGGCCCAACATCAGGGGAGGAAACATGTCATCAATGGCCCCAACATCAGGGGAGGAAACATGTCATCAATGGCCCAACATCAGGGGAGGAAACATGTCATCAATGGCCCCAACATCTGGGGAGGAAACATGTCATCAATGGCCCAACATCAGGGGAGGAAACATGTCATCAATGGCCCCAACATCAGGGGAGGAAACATGTCATCAATGGCCCAACATCAGGGGAGGAAACATGTCATCAATGGCCCAACATCAGGGGAGGAAACATGTCATCAATGGCCCTAACATCAGGGGAGGAAACATGCCATCAATGGCCCAACATCAGGGGAGGAAACATGTCATCAATGGTCCAACATCAGGGGAGGAAACATGTCATCAATGGCCCAACATCAGGGGAGGAAACATGTCATCAATGGCCCAACATCAGGGGAGGAAACATGTCATCAACGGCCCAACATCAGGGGAGGAAACATGTCATCAATGGCCCCAACATCAGGGGAGGAAACATGTCATCAATGGCCCCAACATCAGGGGAGGAAACATGTCATCAATGGCCCAACATCAGGGGAGGAAACATGTCATCAATGGCCCAACATCAGCAAAAAGACCTGGAGGAAACATGTCATCAATGGCCCAACATCAGGGGAGGAAACATGTCATCAATGGCCCCAAGAGAGAGAGAGCACACTTTACTACATCAGACCACACTTTACCATAACAGACCACACTTTACTACAACAGACCAGACCGGACCAAGCCAAACCACACCAATTAGTCTAGCCAGATATCAATTAGTCTTGTCAGCTATCAATTAGTCTAGCCAGATATCAATTAGTCTAGCCAGATATTAATTAGTCCAGCCAGCTATCAATTAGTCCATGCCAGCTATCAATTAGTCCATGCCAGCTATCAATTAGTCCATGCCAGCTATCAATTAGTCCATGCCAGCTATCAATTAGTCCATGCCAGCTATCAATTAGTTTAGCCAGCTATCAATTAGTCTAGCCAGCTATCAATTCGTCTAGCCAGCTATCAATTAGTCTAGCCAGCTATCTAAACCCTGTAGTAATCACGGACAAACTACTATCTGGGTCCAGGGGACCTGACCTCCAGGGGCCGCCATTGATTTTGTTAGATAATCTCACTCTGATATCATAGGAATATGGCATAAGTCATGGCAAAATGGTAAGAATTGCAGGGCATTAACTTTAAAGCTGCACATTTGTCTCTCTGCCATCTAGAAGGATCCACTGAAATGTTTTTGGTAGGGATACAGACACACACACACACACACACAGAGAGTCTGTTAGAGGAAATCCCCAGACATAGAGCGGCAGCCCGTACATTACGACTTAGTTAGGATGTGAAAGGAACCATTGGAAACAGCCAGTATCTGCTTTCACAGAAAACAGCACCATGACAACACTTGTCTAAAACATCTTTAATGAATGATTCCCCTTGCAGAACAACCATAAACACTTTATAATCATATCAACACATCAATAAGAGATATTAAACACTTCCACCAGAAATACTCTGAGGGGGGATAAAAATACAACGAGTTTTAATGTCACCTGCATAAGTACAGTGAAATGCCTTCCTTGAAGAACCAAACCCAACAATGCAGTAATCAATATCAATGGAGACCTACAGATAACAAGGTAGAACAAACACACACAAGATATAAGAAGAAGAAGACGAGAAAGGAAGAAGCTACTGTACAGTTTATACAGGGTCAGTACCATATTAACAATGTACAGGGATACTGGAGTGATGGAGGTAGATATGTATAGGGGGAAGGTGACTACATACAAGGTCAGTACCATATTAACAATGTACAGGGATACTGGAGTGATGGAGGTAGATATGTATAGGGGGAAGGTGACTACATACAAGGTCAGTACCATATTAACAATGTACAGGGATACTGGAGTGATGGAGGTAGATATGTATAGGGGGAAGGAGACAGGGATACTGGAGTGATGGAGGTAGATATGTATAGGGGGAAGGGGACAGGGATACTGGAGTGATGGAGGTAGATATGTAGAGGGGGAAGGTGACTATTCATAAATTCTCACTGTAAAGGAACAGGGTTCAGAACCCATTTTGAGTTAACACTAACACTGTGTCTTCTGTTCCTGTGTGTTCTGTTCTTGTGTGTTCTGTTCCTGTGTGTTCTGTTCGTGTGTGTTCTGTTCCTGTGTGTTCTGTTCCTGTGTGTTCTGTTCTGTGTCTTCTGTTCCTGTGTGTTCTGTTCTTGTGTCTTCTGTTCTGTGTCTTCTGTTCCTGTGTGTTCTGTTCCTGTGTCTTCTGTTCTGTGTCTTCTGTTCCTGTGTGTTCTGTGTGTTTTCTGTTCCTGTGTGTTCTGTTCTGTATGTTCTGTTCCTGTGTGTTCTGTTCTGTGTATTCTGTTCCTGTGTGTTCTGTTCTGTGTATTCTGTTCCTGTGTGTTCTGTTCCTGTGTGTTCTGTTCTGTGTATTCTGTTCCTGTGTGTTCTGTTCTGTATGTTCTGTTCCTGTGTGTTCTGTTCTGTGTATTCTGTTCCTGTGTGTTCTGTGTGTTCTGTTCCTGGGTATTCTGTTCCTGTGTGTTCTGTTCCTGTGTGTTCTGTTCTGTGTATTCTGTTCCTGCGTGTTCTGTTCCTGTGTGTTCTGTTCTGTATGTTCTGTTCCTGTGTGTTCTGTTCTGTGTATTCTGTTCCTGTGTGTTCTGTTCCTGTGTGTTCTGTTCTGTATGTTCTGTTCCTGTGTGTTCTGTTCTGTGTATTCTGTTCCTGTGTGTTCTGTGTGTTCTGTTCCTGGGTATTCTGTTCCTGTGTGTTCTGTTCCTGTGTGTTCTGTTCCTGTGTGTTCTGTTCTGTGTATTCTGTTCCTGTGTGTTCTGTTCCTGTGTGTTCTGTTCCTGTGTGTTCTGTTCTGTGTATTATGTTCCTGTGTGTTCTGTGTGTTTTCTGTTCCTGTGTGTTCTGTTCTGTATGTTCTGTTCCTGTGTGTTCTGTTCTGTGTATTCTGTTCCTGTGTGTTCTGTTCTGTGTATTCTGTTCCTGTGTGTTCTGTTCCTGTGTGTTCTGTTCTGTGTATTCTGTTCCTGTGTGTTCTGTTCTGTATGTTCTGTTCCTGTGTGTTCTGTTCTGTGTATTCTGTTCCTGTGTGTTCTGTGTGTTCTGTTCCTGGGTATTCTGTTCCTGTGTGTTCTGTTCCTGTGTGTTCTGTTCTGTGTATTCTGTTCCTGCGTGTTCTGTTCCTGTGTGTTCTGTTCTGTATGTTCTGTTCCTGTGTGTTCTGTTCTGTGTATTCTGTTCCTGTGTGTTCTGTTCCTGTGTGTTCTGTTCTGTATGTTCTGTTCCTGTGTGTTCTGTTCTGTGTATTCTGTTCCTGTGTGTTCTGTGTGTTCTGTTCCTGGGTATTCTGTTCCTGTGTGTTCTGTTCCTGTGTGTTCTGTTCCTGTGTGTTCTGTTCTGTGTATTCTGTTCCTGTGTGTTCTGTTCCTGTGTGTTCTGTTCCTGTGTGTTCTGTTCTGTGTATTCTGTTCCTGTGTGTTCTGTTCTGTATGTTCTGTTCCTGTGTGTTCTGTTCTGTGTATTCTGTTCCTGTGTGTTCTGTGTGTTCTGTTCCTGTGTATTCTGTTCCTGTGTGTTCTGTTCCTGTGTGTTCTGTTCTGTGTATTCTGTTCCTGCGTGTTCTGTTCCTGCATGTTCTGTTCCTGTGTGTTCTGTTCCTGCGTGTTCTGTTCTGTGTATTCTGTTCCTGTGTATTCTGTTCCTGTGTGTTCTGTTTCTCTCAGACATGAGTCATCATTTATCCTTCATGATCCTGACTCCTCTCTTCTCCAGCCACGTGATGTCACAGCTAGGCAACACAGGAACTGGAACACCTCCAATGTTCTTTCTCCTGCCTCTGTCTTACACACGCACACAAAAGAGAACTGTTGTCTCCAGTTGAATGGTTGTGTCCTGTCCCTCCCGTCTCCGTCTCTAATCCCACAGAGATAAACTCAGGGACAGGAAACAGCCACCCAGTTTTCCATTGTAGAGAAATGACAGCCGGACGTTGATGTTGAATATGTAGGCAGTATAAAAGGACTGTGGTGATCTCTCTTTCTCTCCGGCAGCTCCTCCTCTCTCTGTGTTCTCTGAAACCAGTGTCAGCAGTAGATGTCTGTTCTAACCAAACTGCTGCTTCAAGTGCTGCCAGATAACAAGGTTGAACTGACTCCTATATCCCCGTGTATTACTGGAGCCTCTGTAGAAACAGTGCACTGTAGATAGATTGACTTTAGCCTCAGAGGGAGAAGACTGAGATATAACTCTACTTCAGTGGTGTGATGTGGGAGTAATAAACATGGTAATTTACTGATGTGTGGTTGAATGACGATCCCTGTGTAGATGGCAGTAGGACAGGGACACCAAATGTAGGTTGTCCATAATATCCAGTCTCTAACAGACACATAGGATCTGTTAGGAATATGATAACACACAGCCAAGGCTGTGCACCAGAGCTCCAGTGCTCCCCCACAGCCCGGTCCTTCAGGTGCCTCTTCCTAACACCAAGCCTCCTGAAGGTCTCCCCAGCCTGCTGGGTCCTGTGGCAGCCCCATGCACCAGGCTGTTTCTCTATCTCCTCCCTACAGGCGCTCCCGCATATTGGTCATCCAATCCTTCTCGCCTCGCCTCTTCAGACGAAGAGTATGAAAACCCTTACCATACAGAGCTGGTATAGAGAGAACACGTTACCATGTAGAGCTGTTATAGAGAGAACACGTTACCATACAGAGCTGTTAGAGAGAGAACACTTTACCATACAGAGCTGTTATAGAGAGAACACTTTACCATATAGAGCTGGTATAGAGAGAACACGTTACCATGTAGAGAGAACACGTTACCATGTAGAGAGAACACGTTACCATGTAGAGCTGTTAGAGAGAGAACACGTTACCATACAGAGCTGTTATAGAGAGAACACGTTACCATACAGAGCTGTTATAGAGAGAACACGTTACCATGTAGAGCTGGTATAGAGAGAACACGTTACCATGTAGAGCTGTTATAGAGAGAACACGTTACCATGTAGAGAGAACACGTTACCATGTAGAGAGAACACGTTACCATACAGAGCTGTTATAGAGAGAACACGTTACCATGTAGAGCTGGTATAGAGAGAACACGTTACCATGTAGAGCTGTTATAGAGAGAACACGTTACCATGTAGAGAGAACACGTTACCATGTAGAGAGAACACGTTACCATACAGAGCTGTTAGAGAGAGAACACGTTACCATACAGAGCTGTTATAGAGAGAACACGTTACCATACAGAGCTGTTATAGAGAGAACACGTTACCATACAGAGCTGTTATAGAGAGAACACGTTACCATGTAGAGAGAACACGTTACCATACAGAGCTGTTAGATAGAGAACACGTTACCATACAGAGCTGTTATAGAGAGAACACGTTACCATACAGAGCTGTTATAGAGAGAACACGTTACCATACTGAGCTGTTATAGACAGAACATGTTACCATGTAGAGAGGACACGTTACCATACAGAGCTGTTATAGAGAGAACACGTTACCATACAGAGCTGTCATAGAGAGAACACGTTACCATACAGAGCTGTTATAGAGAGAACACGTTAACATACAGAGCTGTTATAGAGAGAACACATTACCATACAGAGCTGTTATAGAGAGAACACGTTACCATACAGAGCTGTTATAGAGAGAACACGTTACCATGTAGAGCTGGTATAGACAGAACACGTTACCATGTAGAGCTGTTATAGAGAGAACACGTTACCATGTAGAGAGAACACGTTACCATACAGAGCTGTTAGAGAGAGAACACTTCACCATGTAGAGCTGTTAGAGAGAGAACACTTCACCATGTAGAGCTGTTAGAGAGAGAACACTTCACCATGTAAAGCTGTTATAGAGAGAACACGTTACCATACAG
This sequence comes from Oncorhynchus mykiss, assembly GCF_057628025.1. Classification (NCBI taxonomy): domain Eukaryota; kingdom Metazoa; phylum Chordata; class Actinopteri; order Salmoniformes; family Salmonidae; genus Oncorhynchus; species Oncorhynchus mykiss. The sequence continues at coordinate 778,923 of NC_143032.1, read as the reverse complement.
AGCTGTTATAGAGAGAACACGTTACCATACAGAGCTGTTATATAGAGAACACGTTACCATGTAGAGAGAACACGTTACCATACAGAGCTGTTAGATAGAGAACACGTTACCATACAGAGCTGTTATAGAGAGAACACGTTACCATACAGAGCTGTTATAGAGAGAACACGTTACCATACTGAGCTGTTATAGACAGAACATGTTACCATGTAGAGAGGACACATTACCATACAGAGCTGTTATAGAGAGAACACGTTACCATACAGAGCTGTCATAGAGAGAACACGTTACCATACAGAGCTGTTATAGAGAGAACACGTTACCATACAGAGCTGTTATAGAGAGAACACGTTACCATACAGAGCTGTTATAGAGAGAACACGTTACCATACAGAGCTGTTAGAGAGAGAACACGTTACCATACAGAGCTGTTATAGAGAGAACACGTTACCATACAGAGCTGTTATAGAGAGAACACGTTACCATGTAGAGCTGTTATAGAGAGAACACGTTACCATAGAGAGCTGTTATAGAGAGAACACGTTACCATACAGAGCTGTTATAGAGAGAACACGTTACCATGTAGAGAGAACACGTTACCATGTAGAGCTGTTATAGAGAGACATAACAGTGGTATTTATAGAGACTAGTTTACAACATAACAGTGGTTTTACAGAGACTAGTCTACAACATAGCAGTGGTATTTACAGAGACTAGTTTACACCATAGCAGTGGTATTTACAGAGACTAGTTTACAACAGTGGTATTACAGAGACTAGTCTACAACATAGCAGTGGTATTTACAGAGACTAGTTCACACCATAGCAGTGGTATTTACAGAGACTAGTTTACAACATAACAGTGGTATTTACAGACACTAGTTTACAACATAACAGTGGTATTTACAGAGACTCGTTTACACAATAGCAGAGGTATTTACAGAGAATAGTTTACACATTGCAGTGATATTTACAGAGACCAGTCTACAACTTAACAGTGGTGTTTACAGAGACTAGTTTACACCATAACAGTGGTATTTACAGAGACTAGTTTACACCATAGTAGTGGTATTTACAGAGACTAGTTTACAACATAGCAGTGGTATTTACAGAGACTAGTCTACAACATAGCAGTGGTATTTACAGAGAATAGTCTACAACATAGCAGTGGTATTTGCAGAGAATAGTCTACAACATAACAGTGGTATTTAGAGACCAGACTGGTATTTACAGAGACTAGTTTACACAATAGCAGGGGTTTTTACAGAGACTAGTCTACAACATAACAGTGGTATTTAGAGAGACTGGTCTACAACATAAGTGGTATTTACAGAGACTAGTTTACACCATAGCAGTGGTATTTACAGAGACTAGTCTACAACATAGCAGTGGTATTTACAGAGACTAGTTTACACCATAGCAGTGGTATTTACAGAGACTAGTCTACAACATAGCAGTGGTATTTACAGTGACTAGTTTATACCATAGCAGTGGTATTTACAGAGAGACTAGTTTACACCATAGCAGTGGTATTTACAGAGACTAGTCTACAACATAGCAGTGGTATTTACAGTGACTAGTTTACACCATAGCAGTGGTATTTACAGTGACTAGTTTATACCATAGCAGTGGTATTTACAGAGAGACTAGTTTACACCATAGCAGTGGTATTTACAGAGACTAGTCTACAACATAGCAGTGGTATTTACATAGACTAGTTTACACCATAGCAGTGGTATTTACAGTGACTAGTTTATACCATAGCAGTGGTATTTACAGAGAGACTAGTTTACACCATAGCAGTGGTATTTACAGAGACTAGTTTACACCATAGCAGTGGTATTTACAGAGACTAGTCTACACCATAGCAGTGGTATTTACAGAGACTAGTTTACACCATAGCAGTGGTATTTACAGAGACTAGTTTATACCATAGCAGTGGTATTTACAGAGAGACTAGTTTACACCATAGCAGTGGTATTTACAGAGACTAGTTTATACCATAGCAGTGGTATTTACAGAGAGACTAGTTCACACCATAGCAGTGGTATTTACAGAGTGTCACGAATCCCGTTTCCTGAGTCTGTTTTTTGCCTGTGTTCTGTCCTGGAGTGTTTTTTTCCGGTGTCCTGGAACGCACCCTGTCTGGTTGCCGGGCAATGTAGCCAGTTGGGAGTTCTGATTACCCGCACCTGTATCCCATCAGCTATCTGCACACCTGGTCCTGATCATCATCTCTCCTCTTCATAAGCCCGGACCTGACATCCATTCCCTGCCGGATCGTTAGCCTTGAACAGTATGTTGTGCCATAGTATCAGCCTCAAGTTGGATAGAATTTGTTTTGTTGTTTTTTACGTATTGCTTGCCTTCAACTTACCTCCGTTTGTTCTGTCTTCAGTTACTCACCCGGATCATTTACCCCATTCCCGCCTGGTCGTCGGAGGATTCCGCTACCCCATTGGATCCACCTATTTACTCCCATCAACTCACCAACGCTGCCCGCTACGTCACCTGGATATATCTACCCATTCACATTCACTTGTAAATAAATACTCACCTTCTTCCTACTCTCCTTGTCCTGGTCTGCTTCTGGGTTCGATTTTTAAAGAACGTGACACAGAGACTAGTTTACACCATAGCAGTGGTATTTACAGAGACTAGTTTACACCATAACAGTGGTATTTACAGAGACTAGTCTACAACATAGCAGTGGTATTTACAGTGACTAGCCAGTAACTCAGCCCCTGTAATAGGGTTAGAGGCAGAGAATCCCAGTGGAGAGAGGGGAACCGGCCAGGCAGAGACAACGGCGGTACGTTGCTCTAGAGCCTTTCCGTTCACCTTCACACTCCTGGGCCAGTCTACACTCATATGACCCACTGAAGAGATGAGTCTTCAGTAAAGACTTAAAGGTTGAGAACGAGTCTACGTCTCTCACATGGGTAGGCAGACCTTTCCATAAACATGTTGGGGACACTTGTTTTCCGTCTGTGTCCCGTAGCCATTAAGCCAATGAGTATTGCTGCTGAAAGCAGTGCTGTCCATCTAGAATAAACAGCCATTAAGCCATTAAGTATTACTGCTGAGAGCCTGTTGTTTTCTAATAAAATACCAACCACATATCCTGCACCAGCAGACAGGCACCAGTACTATTGTGATGTTACGTGTGTTTGTTGTCACACCAGATGAATCATTACTCTGTAGGGTCACTGTTCTGCACTGTGTCCTGCTGGAGTCCAACATGTGTCTGGAGGTTAATTATTACTGTCCTCAGGAAGGACGGATGGACAGACAGACAGACAGAGAGAGACTACATCTGGACAAACACCTGGACATGCTGCACCTGGAACACCTGCGCATGCTACACCTGGAACAACACCTGGACCAACACCTGCACATGCTACACCTGGACCAACACCTGGACATGCTACACCTGGACCAACACCTGGACATTCTGCAACTGGACCAACACCTGGACATGCTATACCTGGACATGCTACACCTGGACATGCTACACCTGGAACAACACCTGCGCATGCTACACCTGGAACAACACCTGGACATCCTACACCTGGACCAACACCTGCACATGCTACACCTGGACCAACACCTGGACATTCTGCACCTGGACCAACACCTGGACATTCTGCAACTGGACCAACACCTGGACATGCTACACCTGGACATGCTACACCTTGACATGCTACACCTGGACATTCTACACCTAGACATGCTACACCTGGACATTCTACACCTGGACATTCTACACCTGGACCAACACCTGGAGATTCTACAACTGGACCAACACCTGGACATTCTACACCTGGACCAACACCTGGACATTCTACACCTGGACCAACACCTGGACATTCAACACCTGGATATTCTACACCTGGAACAACACCTGGACATTCTACACCTAAACCAACACCTGGACATTCTACACCTGGACCAACACCTGGACCTGCTGCACCTGGACCAACACCTGGACATTCAACACCTGGACATGCTGCACCTGGACCAGCACCTGGACCAACACCTAGACATTCTACAACTGGACCAACACCTGGACCAACACCTAGACATTCTACACCTGGACCAACACCTGGACATTCTACACCTGGACCAACACCTGGACATTCTACAACTGGACCAACACCTGGACATTCTACAACTGGACCAACACCTGGACATGCTACACCTGGACCAACACCTGGACATACTACACCTGGACCAACACCTGGACATGCTACACCTGGATATTCTACACCTGGAACAACACCTGGACATTCTACACCTAAACCAACACCTGGACATTCTACACCTGGACCAACACCTGGACCTGCTGCACCTGGACCAACACCTGGACATGCTACACCTGGACCAACACCTGGACATGCTACACCTGGATATTCTACACCTGGAACAACACCTGGACATTCTACACATAAACCAACACCTGGACATTCTACACCTGGACCAGCACCTGGACCAACACCTAGACATTCTACACCTGGACCAACACCTGGACCTGCTGCACCTGGACCAACACCTGGACATGCTGCACCTGGACCAGCACCTGGACATTCTACACCTGGACCAACACCTGGACATTCTACAACTAGACCAACACCTGGACATTCTACACCTGGACATGCTGCACCTGGACATGCTCAGAGAGGAGTAAGACCATTAGTGGTATGAATCTGGACATGATATCTACATTTGACATTTTAGTCATTTAGCAGACGCTCTTATCCAAAGCGACTTACAGTAAGTAGTGAGTGGATACATGTTTGTACTTTTTCCAGTACTGGTTCCCCGTGGGAATGGTGCTGCAAGCGCCACACTCTACCAAATGAGCCCCACGGGGTCCCTACAGCATCTCCGAATGGTGAGTAACAACAGTACTGTCCTAGTCATCAAAACATATTATGTGATGACATTTCATCATCAATGTGCAAGATTATATACTGTATTTAGGTCATACCCCACCGCAGTCCACAGTCAACCTTTACTGTATCAGATAATAATAATAATAAGAAGAACAAAAATATAACTGGAAACTAAAGTAAATAATAGACATTGAGAGGACAGAACAAAGAACTGGAAACTAAAGTAAAAGACCAAAAACAGACAACACAACATAGATCACATTAAGAGAAAGACAGTTTTAAAAAGTGATTCAGACTTAAAGATAGAGGGCAAGTCTTTGAGAGGAGACCACCAAGGAAGGCATTGCAGTAATCAAGTCTTTGAGAGGAGACCACCAAGGAGGGCATTGCATTAATCAAGTCTTTGAGAGGAGACCACCAAGGAGGGCATTGCATTAATCAAGTCTTTGAGAGGAGACCACCAAAGAGGGCATTGCATTAATCAAGTATTTGAGAGGAGACCACCAAGGAGGGCATTGCATTAATCAAGTCTTTGAGAGGAGACCACCAAGGAGGGCATTGCATTAATCAAGTTGGGAGATGAGGCAGTTGATCATTTTCTCCAGATCAGTAGTTGACTACTGCAGCACTGAAAACATGTATGCACAACGCATCACCGGAGGCAAACTACCTGCCCTCCAGGACACCTATACCACCCGATGTCACAGGAAGGCCATAAAGATCATCAAGGACAACAACAACCCCAGCCACTGCCTGTTCACCCTGCTATCATCCAGAAGGCGAGGTCAGTACAGGTGCATCAAAGCAGGGACTGAGAGACTGAAAAACAGTTTCTATCTCAAGGCCATCAGACTGTATTTGGTCACCTACAAACAAGTAAGATTTCTGGCTCTCACAGACCTGTAACTTCTTCTTTAAGAGGCCCCTCTGTCCTCCACTCGTTACCTGTATTAATGGCACCTGTTTGAACTTGTTATCAGTATAAAAGACACCTGTCCACAACCTCAAACAGTCAAACTCCAAACTCAAACCTCTCAGGTCTGTGAGAGCCAGAAATCTTGTGTAACGGTTTTCTTCTGGTGAAAGAGAGGCGGACCAAAATGCAGCGTGGTTAGTTTTGTACATCTTTAATGAAGATGAAAGTACTACAATCTACAAAACAAGAAAGTGAAAAAAAAACGAAACAGTCCTAACTGGTGCCACAAACACAAAGACAGGAACAATCACCCACAAGAGACCTAAAGAATATGGCTGCCTAAATATGGTTCCCAATCAGAGACAACGATAAACACCTGCCTCTGATTGAGAACCACTCTAGGCAACCATAGACTTACCTAGAGTACTACTCTAACCACAATCCCATAAATACAAACAACCCCAGACAAAACAAACCACATAAATCCCCATGTCACACCCTGGCCTCACCAAAATACTAACGAAAACACAGAATACTAAGGCCAGGGCGTGACAGTACCCCCCCACCTATTCCAACAGTCTCTGTCCACCTCCTTCGCGTCCCTTGTTTGGCGACCCTCGCCGCCGACCCAGGCCAACTAACCCCAACAAAGGGCCCACCTGGACTGAGGGGTGCCTCACGACTGAGGAAGCTCAGGACTGAGGGGAAGCTCAGGACTGAGAGGAAGCTCAGGCAGGTTGATGGATCTGGCAGATCCTGGCTGGCTGGTGGTTCTGGCAGATCCTGGCTGACTGGTGGTTCCGACAGATCCTGGCTGACTGGCGGTTCTGGCAGATCCTGGCTCACTGGCAGTTCTGGCGGATCCTGGCTGAATGGCGGATCCTGGCTGAATGGCGGATCCTGGCTGAATGGCGGCTCCGGCAGATCCTGGCTGACTGGCTGTCCTGGCAGATCCTGGCTGACTGGCTGTCCTGGCAGATCCTGGCTGACTGGCGGCTCCTGGCTGACTGGCGGCACTGGCGGCTCCTGGCTGACTGGCGGCTCCTGGCTGACTGGCGGCAATGGCGGCTCCTGGCTGACTGGCGGCACTGGCGGCTCCTGGCTGACTGGCGGCACTGGCGGCTCCTGGCTGACTGGCGGCACTGGCGGCTCCTGGCTGACTGGCGGCACTGGCGGCTCCTGGCTGACTGGCGGCACTGGCGGCTCCTGGCTGACTGGCGGCACTGGCGGCTCCTGGCAGACTGGCGGCACTGGCGGCCCCTTGCAGACTGGCGGCTCCTTGCAGACAGGCGGCACAGGCGGCGCTGGGCAGACGGGCGGCACTGGCGGCGCTGGGCAGACGGGTGGCTCAGGCGGCGCTGGGCAGACGGGTGGCTCAGGCGGCGCTGGGCAGACGGGTGGCTCAGGCGGCGCTGATGGTGCTGGGCAGACTGGTAGCTCAGGCGGCGCTGGGCAGACGGGAAGCTCCGGCAACGCTGGAGAGGAGGTAGGCTCTGGCAGCGCTGGACAGACGGACAGCTCAGGCGGCGCCTCTGGAATGAGGGGCTCTGGCGCCTCTGGACTGAGTGGCGCTGGTGCTTCTGGACTGAGGGGCGGAAACTCCGGTAGCGCCGGACAGGCGGGAGCACCTGTGTTGATGGAACGGAGAGACAGCCTGGTGCGGGGTGCCGGCACTGGTGGTACCGGGCTGAGGACACGCACCTCAGGGCGAATGCCTTGCTTACTATGCCAAACCAACAGCCTTCTCTCTACTCTGTCCAATATATCCTCAACACTCTCAGACTCAGCACTCAGCTTCGCCGACAGCTCCAAATCCATCCATGGCTCCTTACAGTAAACAGGGGGAGTTGGCTCAGGTCTGATTCCTGACTCTGCCACACTCTCCCTGTGCCCCCCCCAATACATTTTTGGGGCTGCCTCTCGGGCTTCCAGCCGCTCTGCCATGCTAGCTCCTCATGCTACTGCTTTTGCTGCTGCTGCTGTTGCTCCTGCTGCACCTGTCGCTTCTCCTGCTGCTGCTGTTGCTGCTGCCTCTGTTTACCACGCCGCTTGGTCCTTGGTTGGTGGGTGATTCTGTAAGGGTTTTCCTGTGGTGAAGTAGAGGCGGACCAAAATGCAGTGTGGTTTCTTTGATTCATGTTTAATAACAAAAAGATAAACACGAACACTACAAAACAATAAACGTGGAAAACCAAAAACAGCCCTATCTGGTGCAAAACACAGAGACAGGAACAATCACCCACAAACACACAGTGAAACCCAGGCTACCTAAATATGGTTCCCAATCAGAGACAATGACTAACACCTGCCTCTGATTGAGAACCATATCAGGCCAGACATAGAAATAGACAAACAAGACATCCAACATAGAATGCCCACTCCGATCACACCCTGACCAACCAAAACATAGAAACATAGAAAGCAAACTATGGTCAGGGTGTGACATCTTGCTTGTTTGTAGGTGACCAAATACTTATTTTGCACCATAATTTGCAAATAAATTCATTAAAAATCCTACAATGTGATTTTCTGGATTTCTTTTTCTCATTTTGTCTGTCATAGTTGAAGTGTACCTATGATGAAAATTACAGGCCTCTCTCATCTTTTTAAGTGGGAGAACTTGCACAATTGGAGGCTGACTAAATACTTTTTTGCCCCACTGTACATGTATCACTAGCCACTTTAAACTATGCCACTTTTATGTTTACATACCCTACATTACTCATCTCATATGTATATACTGTACTCGATACCATCTACTGCATCTAGCCTATGCTGTTCTGTACCATCACTCATTCATATAACTTTATGTACATATTCTTTATCCCTTTACACTTGTGTGTATAAGGTAGTAGTTGTGGAATTGTTAGGTTAGATTACTTGTTGGTTATTACTGCATTGTCGAAACTAGAAGCACAAGCATTTCGCTACACTCGCATTAACATTGGCTAACCATGTGTATGTGACAAATAAAAATTTGATTTGATTTGAAACTCTTGGGTCCCAGTGTTCCTATGAACCACGACCTGAGGCTCACTGTCTTGTAAACACTGCTGACATCACAGAGTGGGCGGTCCTATGCTAGGACATGAGGCCAAAATAAAACTCTGACTGGTAAAGTGAGCGGCAGGGAGGAGAAGGGAGGAGGAGGAGAGGGGATAGCTCTGTCACTGTGGTGGACAGGGCCAGCCTGTGATTGACTCCGGCTAGTGTGTGTGGGAATAGTGCTGGCGGTCAGTGGAGGAAGCGGAGGGAAGGGGAGGGAGATGGGGGGAGAATACTAGGCCAGTCGCCCTGAGAGACAGAAATAGACCCTGGAACCAGATCCTTCTTCCAGTGTGGAAGTGTTGGGATGACATGCTCAGCTGTCACTGGAGCAGGCAGGAATACACAGTGACAGAGAGAGATGTATATAGAGAGAGAGCAAGAGGTGGAGAGAGAGAGAGAGAGATTTATATAGAGAGAGAGCAAGAAGTGCAGAGAGAGAGACAGAGAAAGAGAGAGAGAGAGAGACAGAGACAGAGACAGAGACAGAGAGAGACAGACAGAGACAGACAGAGACAGAGGGAGAGAGACTAACCATTTAAAGCTAACCTCTCAGATACCAGTCCTATAGCGAGAGAGAGACTAACCATTTAAAGCTAACCTCTCAGATACCAGTCCTATAGCGAGATAGAGACCGTAGCAGCAGTTGCATTCATACCTTCAACTTTCAAACCCAGAGGACAGAGGACAGTCAGGAACAAGGGATTGAGAGCAGTTTACCCCTGTGAGTACGTGGCGTGTTTAACATGAAGGAAAATCATGTGGATTCATTTTTGGTGAAGATAGAATTGAGCATGTATAGGTTTGTTTGTTTGTGTGCATGTGGGCAGGGGTGTCTGCATGTGGGCAGGGGTGTGTATATGTGGGCAGGGGTCTATATATGTGGGCAGGGGTGTCTGCATGTGGGCAGGGGTGTGTATATGTGGGCAGGGGTCTATATATGTGGGCAGGGGTGTGTATATGTGGGCAGGGGTGTGTATATGTGGGCAGGGGTGTGTATATGTGGGCAGGGGTGTGTATATGTGGGCAGGGGTGTGTATATGTGGGCAGGGGTGTGTATATGCGGGCAGGGGTGTGGACATGTGGGCAGGGGTGTGTATATGTGGGCAGGGATGTGTATATGTGGGCAGGGGTGTGTATATGTGGGCAGGGGTGTGTGTATATGCGGCCAGGGGTGTGTGTATTTGTGGCCAGGGGTGTGTATATGTGGGCAGGGGTGTGTATATGTGGGCAGGGGTGTGTGTATGTGGGCAGGGGTGTGTATATGTGGGCAGGGGTGTGTACATGTGGGCAGGGGTGTGTTCTACAGTGAATCACAAGGCCCTGATTCTTCTATAGGTTCTAAGGTGAATCACAAGGCCCTGATTCTTCTATAGTTTATACGGTGAATCACAAGGCCCTGATTCTTCTATAGATTCTACGGTGAATCACAAGGCCCTGATTTTTCTATATTTTCTACGGTGAATCACAAGGCCCTGATTCTTCTATAGGTTCTACGGTGAATCACAAGGCCCTGATTCTTCTATAGGTTCTAAGGTGAATCACAAGGCCCTGCTTCTTCTATTGGCTCTACTGTGTGAATCACAAGGCCCTGATTCTTCTATAGATTCTGCTGTGTGAATCACAAGGCCCTGATTCTTCTATAGATTCTGCTGTGTGAATCACAAGGCCCTGATTCTTCTATAGATTCCGCTGTGTGAATCACAAGGCCCTTGGTCTGCTTCTGTATCTGTATTTGTGTCAGAGGCGTTCAGTGTCCTCCCACTCACCCAGTGGTACATTTAGAACAGACAGCTGTTACAGAACAGCTCAGTGAGTGTGTTACGGTGTAATGACTACTGACAGAGAAATGATAACTATTGTCATGTGGTCCTGTGTGGTTCAGTGGATAAGAGCATGGCCCTAGAAACGCCAAACAATACTGTTGTGGGTTTCATTCCCATTGGATTTGAAGGCTGCTCAATGCTCCTAAAGACAGACTGCTACTTCCTGACTTCCTTTTTCTCTGTGTTTTTATGTGCTGTATAATGCACCTCAGCTTTTAGCCTCCAATTTATACATGCAGTTGAGGTTGGAAGTTTACATGCACCAAGGTTGGAGTCATTAAAACTTGTTTTTCAACCACTCCATACATTTCTTGTTAACAAACTATAGTTTTGGCAAGTCGGTTAGAATATCTACTTTGTGCATGACACAAGTAATTTTTACAACAATTGCTGACAAACAGATTATTTCACTCAGGAAGGAGACACGTTCTGTCTCCTAGAGATTAACGTACTTCGGTGCGAAAAGTGCAAATCAATCCCAGAACAACAGCAAAGGACCTTGTGAAGATGCTAGAGGAAACTGGTACAAAAGTATCTATGTCCACAGTAAAACGAGTCCAATATCGACATAACCTGAAAGGCCGCTCAGCAAGGAAGAAGCCACTGCTCCAAAACCGCCATAAAAAAGCCAGACTACCGTTGCAACTGCACATGGGGACAAAGATCAGACTTTTTGGAGAAATGTCCTCTGGTCTGATGAAACAAAAATATAACTGTTTGGCCATAATGACCATTGTTATGTTTGGAGGAAAAAGGGGGAGGCTTGCAAGCCGAAGAACACCATCCCAACCGTGAAGCACAGGGTTGGCAGCATCATGTTGTGGGGGAGCTTTGCTGCAGGAGGGACTGGTGCACTTCACAAAATAGATGGCATCATGAGGATGGAAAATTATGTGGAAATATTGAAGCAACATCTCAAGACATCAGTCAGGATGTTAATGCTTGGTCGCAAATGGGTCTACCAATGGACAATGACCCCAAGCAAACTTCCAAAGTTGTGGCAAATTTTCTTAAGGACAACAAGCTCAAGGTATTGGAGTGGCCATCACAAAGCCCTGACCTCAATCCCATAGAACATTTGTAGGGAGAACTGAAAAAGTGTGTGCACCCAAGGAGGCCTACAAACCTGACTCAGTTACACCAGCTCTGTCAGGAGGAAAGGGACAAAATTCACCCAACTTATTGTGGGAAGCTTGTGGAAGGCTACACGAAACGTTTGACCCAAGTTAAACTATTTTAAGGCAATGCTACCAAATACTGACTGAGTGTATGTAAACTTCTGACCCACTGGGAATGTGATGAAAGAAATAAAAGCTGAAATAAATCATTCTCTCTACCTTTTATTCTGACATTTCACATTCTTAAAATGTGGTGATCCTAACTGACCTAAAACAGGGAATTTTCACTAGGATTAAATGTCAGGAATTGTGAAAAACTGAGTTTAAATGTATTTTTCTAAGGTGTATGTAACCTTCTGACTTCACCTCTACATAGTAATAAAACTCAAATAGTTGACATATGGAATGAGGGCCTGTAATTGTTCACTATAGTTTCAGAACAGGTGCTAATCTCTATTTAGAAGTTATTATGATTGGCTAAGACGGGGACATTTCCCCCAGGCCGTATTCGGTCTTCAACTAGGTACAGAGGGCCGCACTGAAAATTGCATGTATTTCCTCTGCAACAAAATGTTTCTAAAAATCCTATATACTCTGTTTAGATGTTATTATAATGGTCTGATGTTCTATTTAGATGTTATTATGATGGTCTGATGTTCTGTTTAGATGTTATTATGATGGTCTGATGTTCTATTTAGATGTTATTATGATGGTCTGATGTTCTATTTAGATGTTATTATGATGGTCTGATGCTCTATTTAGATGTTATTATGATGGTCTGATGTTCTATTTAGATGTTATTATGATGGTCTGATGTTCTATTTAGATGTTATTATGATGGTCTGATGTTCTATTTAGATGTTATTATGATGGTCTATTTAGATGTTATTATGATGGTCTATTTAGATGTTATTATGATGGTCTGATCCTCTATGTAGATGTTATTATGATGGTCTATTTAGATGTTATTATGATGTTCTATTTCGATGTTATTATGATGGTCTGATCCTCTATGTAGATGTTATTATGATGGTCTGATGTTCTATTTAGATGTTATAATGATGGTCTGATGTTCTATTTAGATGTTATTATGATGGTCTATTTAGATGTTATAATGATGGTCTGATGTTCTATTTAGATGTTATTATGATGGTCTGATGTTCTATTTAGATGTTATTATGATGGTCTGATGTTCTATTTAGATGTTATTATGATGGTCTGATCCTCTATTTAGATGTTATTATGATGGTCTGATGTTCTATTTAGATGTTATTATGATGGTCTGATGTTCTATTTAGATGTTATTATGATGGTCTGATGTTCTATTTAGATGTTATTATGATGGTCTGATGTTCTATTTAGATGTTATTATGATGGTCTGATGTTCTATTTAGATGTTATTATGATGGTCTGATGTTCTATTTAGATGTTATTATGATGGTCTGATGTTCTATTTAGATGTTATTATGATGGTCTGATGTTCTATTTAGATGTTATTATGATGGTCTGATGTTCTATTTAGATGTTATTATGATGGTCTGATGTTCTATTTAGATGTTATTATGATGGTCTGATGTTCTATTTAGATGTTATTATGATGGTCTGATGTTCTATTTAGATGTTATTTTGATGGTCTGATGTTCTATTTAGATGTTATTATGATGGTCTATTTAGATGTTATTATGATGGTCTATTTAGATGTTATTATGATGGTCTGATCCTCTATGTAGATGTTATTATGATGTTCTATTTAGATGTTATTATGATGGTCTGATCCTCTATGTAGATGTTATTATGATGGTCTGATGTTCTATTTAGATGTTATTATGATGGTCTATTTAGATGTTATAATGATGGTCTGATGTTCTATTTAGATGTTATTATGATGGTCTGATGTTCTATTTAGATGTTATTATGATGGTCTGATGCTCTATTTAGATGTTATTATGATGGTCTGATGTTCTATTTAGATGTTATTATGATGGTCTGATGTTCTATTTAGATGTTATTATGATGGTCTGATGTTCTATTTAGATGTTATTATGATGGTCTAAATCAAATTAAACATTATTGGTCACATACACATATTTAGCAGATGTTATTGCTGGTGTAGCAAAATGCTTGTGTTCCTAGCTCCAACAGTGCAGTAGTATCTAACAATTCACAGCAATAAACACAAATCTAAAAGTAAAAGAATGGAATTAAGAAATATATAAGTATATTAGGAAGAGGAATGTCGGGTTGGCATAGACTAAAATACAGTAGAATAGAATACAGTATATACATATGAAATGAGTAAAACAGTATGTAAACATTATTCAAGTGGCCAGTGATTCCATGTCTATGTATATAGGGAAGCAGACTCTAAGGTACAGGGTTGAATAACTGGGTGGAAGCCAGCTAGTGATGGCTAATTAACAGTCTGATGTCCTTGAGATAGAAGCTGTTTTTCAGTCTCTCTGTCCCAGCTTTGATGCACCTGTACTGACCTCGCCTTCTGGATGTTGCCGGGGGGAACAGGCCGTGTCTCGGGTTGTTGATGCCCTTCAAATCTTTTTGGCCGTCCTGTGACATTGGGTGCTGTAGGTGTCCTGGAGGGCAGGTAGTTTGCCCCCGGTGATGCGTTGGTAAGCCCTCACCACCCTCTGGAGAGCCCTGCTGTTGATGGCAGTGCAGTTGGCATACCAGGCGGTGATACAGCCCGACAGGATGCTCTCAATTGTACATCTGTAAAAGTTTGTGAGTGTCTTAGGGGCTAAGCCAAATTTCTTCAGCCTCCTGAGGTTGAAGAGGCACTGTTGCGCCTTCTTCACCACACTGTCTGTGTGGGTGGACCATTTCAGATTGTCAGTGATGTGTACGCAGAGGAACTTGAAGCTTTCCACCTTCTCCACTACTGTCCCGTCAATGTGGATCAGGGGGTGCTCCATCTGTTGTTCCCTGAGGTCCACAATCATCTCCTTTGTTTTGTTGATGTTAAGGCAGAGGTTATTTTCATGGCACCACTCCGCCAGGGCCCTCACCTCCTCCCTGTAGGCTGTCTCATCATTGTTGGTAATCAGGCCCATTACTTTTGTGTCGTCTGCAAACTTGATGATTGAGTTGGAGGCGTGCGTGGCCACGCAGTCACGGGTGAACAGGGACTACAGGAGGGGGCTGAGCACGCACCCTTGTGGGGCCCCAGTGTTGAGGGTCAGTGAAGTGGAGATGTTGCTTCCTACCTTCACCACCTGGGGGTGGCCCGTCAGGAATTCCAGGACCCAGTTGCACAGGGGGGGTTCAGACCCAGGGCCTCCAGCTTAATGATGAGCTTGGAGGGTACTATGGTGTTGAAGGCTGAGCTATAGTCAACGAACAGCATTCTTACATAAGTATTCCTCTTGTCCAGATGGGCTAGGGCAGTCTGCAGATCTGTGGATCTATTTGGGCGGTATGCAAATTGAAGTGGGTCTAAGGTGTCAGGTAAGGTAGAAGTGATATTATCCTTAACTAGCCTCTCAAAGCACTTTATGATGTCAGAAGTGAGTGCTACGGGGCAATAGTCATTTAGTTCAGTTACTTTTGCTTTCTTGGGTACAGGAACAATGGTGTACATCTTGAAGCAAGTGGGGTCAGCAGACTGGGATAGAGATAGATTTAATATGTCCGTAAACACTCTAACCAGGTGATCTGCGCATGTTCTGAGGACGCGGATAGGGATACCATCTGGGCCGGTAGCCTTGAGAGGGTTAACACGCTTAGATGTCTTACTCACGTCGGCCACGGAGAATGAGAGCCCACAGTCCTTGGGAGAGGGCCGCATCACTGGCACAGTGTTATCCTCAAAGCGGCCGAAGGTGTTGAGCTTGTCCGGAAGCAAGACGTCGGTGTCCGCGACGTGTCTGGTTTTCCCTTTGTCATCTGTGATTATCTGTAGACCCTGCCACATACATCTCATGTCTGAGTCGTTGAATTGAGACTCCACTTTGACTCTGTTCTGACGTTTTACCTGTTTGATTGCCTTTTGGAGGGAATAACGACAATGTTTGTATTCAACCATATTTCCAGTCACCTTTCAATGGTCAAATGCGGTGGTTTGTGCTTTCAGTTTTGCCCAAATGCTACCATTTATCCATAGTTTCTGGTTTAGTTAGGTTTTAATAGTCACCGTGGGAACAACATCCACTACACACTTCCTGATGAACTCAGTCACCGTGTCTGTGAACACGTCAATGTTATTCTCAAAGGCTACCCAAAACATATCTGTCAGCGTGATCAAAACAATCTTGAACTATGAATTTCGCTTGGTCAGACCAGCGTTGAATAGACCTTAGCACGGGTACTTCCTGTTTGAGTTTCTGCCTATAGGAAGGGAGGAGCAAAATGGAGTCATGATCTGATTTGCCAAAGGGAGGGTGGGGAGGGCCTTGTAAGCATCTCAAAAAGGTGAGTAGCAGTGGTCTAGTGTTTTTCCTAAGCAAGGACTACAGTCAATGTATTGATAGAGCTTCTGTAGCGTTTTCCTCAAATTAGCTCTGTTAAAATCCCTAGCTACAGTTAATGCGGCCTCAGGATATGTGGTTTCCAGTTTGCATAAAGACCCGTGTAGTTCCTTGAGAGCCGTCGTGGTATCTGCTTGAGGGGGAATATACACGGCTGTGACTATAACCAAAGAGAATTCTCTTGGTTGTCTGACCTGAAATAATGATCCTTTTCCTGCAGGCTCAAGATCCATCCTCTCCAACCAAGAGAGGAGGGAAACCATCCAAGGTAGGCAGAGGAAACTGGAGTCATATTGTGTTCATAAACTCCCAGAGTTGGCATGGCAAAGTGCAAGGTGTGTTTTACAAGGATTGTTTGTTTTGCTTGCAGTTAACGGTGGGTTGTTGTGGATGTTGTTCTTGTTGTTGCTGTTATTCAGGGGATAACATGGCAATATAACCATAACAATACAAACATTGAAGAATGTGGACATGTCTCCTTTCTCCGAGGACTGTGACTTATGGCACGGATTGTTTTGGAGTTCAGCAAACACATTGTTCTGGAGTTAAGCTAACAAAATGTTTTGAGTTCAGCAAACATAATTTTTGGAGTTGAGCTTATAGAATATTTGGAGTTCAGCAAAAACATTGTTCTGGAGTTAAGCTAACAAAATGTTTTGAGTTCAGCAAACATAATTTTTGGAGTTGAGCTTATAGAATATTTGGAGTTCAGCTAATAGAATGGGCAGCAGGTAGCCTAGCGGTTAAGGGTCAGTAATCTAAAGGTTGCTGGTTCAAATCCCCTAGGTGAAAGATCTGTCGATGTGGCCTTGAATGTCGCTCTGGATAAGAGCGTCTGCTAAATGAGTAAAATGTAGAATGCAACTTGGTTTATGGAAAGCTGTTTGCAAGCTGACCAACGGTAATGTATAAACCCCTTCAAGCATGGCTGTCCTCTCTGCGCATGGTTTTCTTTGAATTGGTACTTCCCTCAATGGAGACAATGACAACAATATCCCCTTTTGCTTTCCATCTAAGATGGCAGAGGTTAGCCAACAGAGGAAAGATGGTCTTCTTCAACCTGGTCCATCCAGACTTCACCAAGAGGCAGGACCCACTGTGAGAACATCCACCCAGCCATCCATCGCCTCTCCCACTCTTCCTTCCAAAGAGGCATTGTCAGCATTGTACCAACAGCGACAGAAAGTTGAGCTGCGGAGGCTCCTGAAGCACACCCACCCGGAGCTGAGGAGCCTGGAAAGCCTAGATGGGGTGGTGGATCAGGAGCTGGCTGAAGTGCTGTGTTTAGAAACCCAGCCGATAGCTGGCGAGACCGGATACGAGGGAGAGGTCCTGTCCAGGCGGTTGATATTCGAGAACTGTGTACAGAGCAATACTGTGGATCCCCACACTTCTAAAATGCACATCGCGGAGGGGGCCGGGAATAGAGTTGGGGCTGGTGTTGGTGTTTGGGGAGACGTGAAGAGAACATCAGCTTTGTTTGAACAGCCATGGTATAACCAGAACCTTCAGGAGGAGAGGGTTAAAGAAACCACAGACCAGGTGGAGAGGACTGATGCTATTCATGGGGAACTTACTGAGTGTGAGGAGGAGGAGATGGTCAGGTTGGACGTCCAGTCTGCTAGGAGGCTGTTTGAGAGCCAGCAAGTCGACACCCTGAGGGCCAACCAGGAGGACGTGACCCTGAACAAGGTTATCGTGTCAGAGGATGAGAGGGGAGCTGTTCAGAAGAGAAAACAAGTGTTTGAGACAGGAAGCAGTAAGACAGATCAGAAAGGGATCAAAAGCCAAATTTGTTTTAAAAATCTTGATGTGAGTTCTCAGTCTGAGGGAGAAGATCTGGGTGCCGGTGCTAATAGTGCAGACACTGAGGTTCAGCCACAGCATGAAGGGTTCTCCACAGTCAAACAAGTCTTTGAGAGAAAGTCACAGTGTGTTTCAAACGCAGATGTTGAAACTAGTCCAAGAATTCCAAAGTATCCGTGTACTTCTCTGCTTGAAAACCAAGCAATAAATAAAACTGGAAAACCATCACATATGCAGGAACCAAAGCCCCAGAACACTAGTTCACTCCCAGGCGACCTAGCTCCTGATAGAAGGGTCCAGGAGGACATGTTAGAGTTAGTGGCTAACGTAAGGAACAGAGCTCAATTGTTTGAGTCCACTCTGTTCGACCTGATTAACCACCATAACAGAGAGGAGATGGAGATGGTGACAGAGAGCATCAACGAGACATTGAACTCTCTCTATCACTTCAACGCCCTCCACTCCCACGGATCCATCATCAAGGCTAGCGAGACAGGAAGTGGTCAGAAGGCTAGGTACAGGCTGACCCCCGGTCTGAGACCAGAGATAGAACAGGAAAAGGTGGCTGAGGGCAGGGTTAAGAATTTTATACTCCAGCTGTTACCCCGGGCAACCCTTAAGCCTCAGGTGGTTTACCTGAAGGAGGACGCGAAGAGGAACGTGGAGGTTACCATGGTGATGGTACCTTTCCATCAGGTACGTCTGGCTTCAAACCAAGATAAAGAGTTCAGAACAGCTAACGTTGTCCAGCTCATTGAGGACATCCTCAGTCAGGACAGCTCTCTGAGGAAAGGAGTAGTTATACAGGAGGACGGTCAGGGACAGACTGAGGTCACCGTTTACTCCCTGTACAACAATTCTGAAGAAGAGGTGGAGAGGTACTATCCCCCACAGGAACAGAGGACGGAGACCAACGTCCTAGACATTGCTGCAGGCGATGAGATTAAAACTGAGACTGGTGAAGTAAGGAGAGGCGATGTGAAGTCAACCATCAGCTGTCTATTGGCCACCAGTCAGGACCACTCAGCCCCAGCCACTTACAAACATGAGGTCAATGTCATGGGGAATGTCAAGTTATTCAGGAGCTGCATTGAAAAGGGAGATCTGGAGTATCTGAAAACCTTGCAGGTCCAGCCAGAGGAGAAGGAACTCCCACTTCGGACTGATGTTGTAACAGGTGTCTTCACGGAGCCAAAGATACATAATCAACAACACCAACCAGAGGATCAGGTGGAGCAGAATGATCCGGATATAGTCCTTAAGAACATCTTCTTAGCCAACCAGAGCTGTGCCCAACAGAACGAGACTAAGGCAGAGAAGACCTCTAAAGCAAGAGTACAGGACCAGCACACCTCTGTGGAGAAGATAGAGACGTGCTCTGATTCTGTTATAAAGACCTCCACATCCCAGACATCCACAGAGCAGCACCAGGAGGAGGAGGAGGAGGTAGTGAGAGGTAATGTACAGGCAGCGCTCCAATCTCTGGAGAAGACTAGTGGCGTTAATGTCAGCCAAGGAGACTTCGAGGCTGCCATGATCTGCAGGAAATCTCCAAAATCTCAGAAAGGAAGCCATAAGAAGAAGACTAATGTGAGGTATGCTCCCCAACACAGTGAAGTAAAGACTGGGACTCTGACTGAAGCTCAACCAGCCCCTTCAGTAGTGATGAGTGAAGGACAAGCCATCTCTGTGAAGAGCAGTGACATTGTAGTAGATGTCCAGCAGACCTCTGTGCAGAAGGAAGAGACCAGCTGTAATTCTGTTATAAAGATCTCCACATCCCACTCCTCTATCACCTCAGAACATGAACCTACACCCTGCCGCCTCAAGACCGAAGAGGCTAGCTGTGCTGCTACGTCTTCTGAAGAACTACAAAATGCAGAAGCCTTGAGTGTGGAGGTCCTAGAGGGCACTGACGTGGTCCAGAGAGGACACTTAAAATCTGCCATGAAGTCGTTACAGAGTGCTACAACAGAGGAGGAGGAGGAAGAGGAGAAGGAGGAGGTACTGAGAGGTAATCTACAGGCAGCGCTTCATTCTTTAGAGAAGACTAGCGGCGTTAACGTCAGCCAAGGAGACTTCGAGGCTGCCGTGATATACAGGAACTCTGGGAAGTCTACATTTCAAAGCCAAAAGAAGAAACCTGATATGAGGAATGTTCCAAAACACAGTGAATTAAAGACTGGATTTCTGACTGAAGCTCAACCATTCTCTTCAGTAGCGATGAGTGAAGGAGAACAGGTGGCCACCAAGGAGCTGAGAGTAGCAACTGCAAACCCCCCCAGCCCAGACCAAACCACAAATAAACTAGCTACAGCCTCCACTTTGAAACATGAATCTCAGACTGGCTCTCAATCTCTAGCTCCCTCAAAGAAAAAGAAAAGACCTGTTGGCCCAAAACCAGGTCTTCTGCCGAAACCAGCAGTTCCTCCTAAACCAGGTCTTCTGCCGAAACCAGCAGTTCCTCTTAAACCAGGTCAGATGACAGGAAGCACAGCTAGTCAGTCAACAGAGACAGAGGTAGATATCAGTGACAGCCACACAATTTCTATAAGAACTACTAGTAGTATTTCTAGTATTGCTAGTACTAACAGTACTCAACTGAAAGAGTCAACCAAAAGTCAAACAAAAGAGTCAACCAAAAGTCAAACAAAAGAATCAACTAAATGTCAACAGAAAGAATCAACCAAAACTCAATCAAAAGAATCAACCAAATCAAAGGAATCAAAGAAATCAACTAAAAGTCAATCAAAAGAAGAGCAACCTCCCCAAACATTCACTATCAAACCAAAGTCCTACGCAGATGCCCTTTGCAGAGGCTTACAACAGACAGATAGTGTTCCAGAGGCACAACAGAGTAGGTACGTATCTGAGAGGCCAGCTGGGAGCTCAGTAGGAACAGCTGATACTGAGGCTGCCGAGGCCACCCAACACACTGGTGATGCAACCCAACTCAATGAGGAAATTACATTAAACCAGGAAGGTCAAGGGTCTGAGGTCATCCCTCAGAGACAGACTAGTTTTAACTTGGTTCCAGTGGAGGAGAGCAACACTAAGTCACCACAAGAAAGGACTCCTACAGAGCAGAGACAGGGACCCCAGGGGGCCCTAAAGGACAAAGAGAAGGTCAATGAGGACTTCATAGGGTTTCAAGCAGCACTTCAGAACTTTGGAGGGAAGAGTAAAGCCCCTGTGAAACCTAAACACGTGAAGATGACCCAGAGTGAAGAGAACCAGAAACACACCTCTCTCCCAGTTACACACACTGCTGTGGGACAGCAAGCCAGTGACCCTTCTCAGCCTCAACCATGCAGTAACCCAGAGAACAACATCCAGAAAGAAGAGAAGGAAAACACAGTGGTAATGAGGGAGAAGAAAGCGGAGATGAAAGCAGAGACAGAGGATGAGCGTGGCCAGAGGCTGTCGGTCCACATGGATAAGATCATGAGGGGTAACGTGACCATGGCCATGGAGATCTTTGACAACCTGAGGAAGCAGGAGGAGCTGAAAGAGATCTTGACCTGGGTGGAGGAGGTGGAGGAAGACACCAGACAGGTGGACGTCAGGGCCCTCAGGAAAATATTTGAGAATATACCTGACTGGGTCGTTGCCCCAAGAGACAAGAGACAACGTAAACAACAACAACAGACCAAGGTGGAACAGAATATCTCAGAAGTGAAGAGATCAGAGACGCTGAAAGATGATACTGAGACCTCAATGTCCTCCATGGCTCTTGTGTTCGGAAATCTGGAGAGAGCAAGTGAGGAGATCATGAACCTGAAGGAGCAGACTTTAGCCAGACTGATGGACATAGAAGTGGCCATTAAGAAGGCTTTGTACTCTGTGTCCACTCTTAAGTCAGACTCTGATATCACTGTTCTGTCTGGCCTGTTTAAGGAGTCCCTAAAGGGGACAGCAGCCCAGGAGTCCCTAAAGGGGACAGCAGCCCAGGAGTCCCTAAAGGGGACAGCAGCCCAGACCCAAGGCTCCACTAGCAACATCAGCACTATCAGTACCGGCTCCAGCAGCAGAGCTAAGACGGCCCAGGGAAAGGACAGCCCTACCACTAAGACACAAAGAGACCCAGGTCTGCCAGCTGATGAGGGACCTGTCATTAAGTCCCAGAGCAGTCCTCCATCCTCCTTCATCTCCATCCAGTCTGTAACCAAGCAGGAGTCAGAAGACAGACAACAGAAGTCTGCAGACAGACAGAAGGGTTCTGCAGCCAGACAACAGGAGTCTGCAGCCAAGCAGGAGTCAGAAGACAGACAGAAGGTTTCTGCAGCCAGACAAAAGTCCTCCCTGCAGCCTCCACTGTGCTCAGCCTGTCAGCTCAGCCTGAAGTGTCGCCCTTCTGGTAGCCCTTGTAGCAGAAGCCCTCTCAATCAGAAACATCAGGTCAGCGTACTCGAAGTGAAGATAGCCCCAGAGTGGAGTGAGGTCGTCGACACTAAGACAGTTAGGGAGAACTAGGAGAAGACAGATCAGTTTGGCAAAAAGGTCTTCTCCACCAAGACATTCACTGTGGTGATTCAGCAGACACCAGCACCTCTCCCAGGGGTTAGGTAGTGACCACCAGTCCAACCAGGTATTGGGTAGGTCAAGGTCATCTTGCCTATCAACAAACCGTCACCGCCTTTTTAAAAATGGTGCTTGCAACGGCAAGGGCAGTGGGTTCGATTCCCGCTGGGGCCACCCATACAAAAATGTATCTACTCAAGTCGCGTTGGCTAAAATGGCATATCTTATAAACTGTTTGAATGAATGAGAAAGGACACTTCAGGTTAAAAAAAATAAAATAAAAAAAATGACAGTCAGGAAGACAAGATTTTTTAAAGTGTGTGATTTCATGAAACATTTGTTTGGATAGAATTGTAATAAAATGTTGTTTGTATATTCTCTTGTTCAGCTGCCTATTATCTGTCCTGCTTATCAACAACAATCTGGATCTCCCCCCAGCCCACACACACACACACACCTCGCCCCTCTCCCTGAGGAGTTGTTCTTGCCAAAGCTACAACTGCAATAAGAGTCAGAACTCTTTCTTTCCTCTTTCCAAATATAACAAAAACACGAGATGAAATTCAGAGGCCCTTCATTGTTTTCAGTCATTAAACATGAGATGAAATTCAGAGTACATGAATTGTTTTCAGTCATTAAACATGAGATGAAATTCAGAGGACATTCATTGTTTTCAGTCAATTAACATGAGATGAAATTCATAGAGGACATTCATTGTTTTCAGTCATTTAACATGAGATGAAATTCAAAGAGGACATTCATTGTTTTCAGTCATTTAACATTTTGTCCCATTCCACCTGACAGAGCTGATGTAACTGAGTCAGGTTTGTAGGCCTCCTTGCTCTCACACACTTTTTTAGTTCTGCCCACACATTTTCTATAGTATTGAGGTCAGGGCTTTGTGATGGCCAAGTCAATACCTTGACTTTGTTGTCCTTAAGCCATTTTGCCACAACTTTGGAAGTGTGCTTGGGGTCATTGTCCATTTGGAAGACCCATTTGCGACCAAGCTTTAACTTCCTGACTGATGTCTTGAGATGTTGCTTCAATATATCCACATAATTGTCTCGCCTCATGATGCCATCTATTTTGTGAAGTGCACCAGTCCCTCCTGCAGCAAAGCTCCCCCACAACATGATGCTGCCATCCCCGTGCTTCACGGTTGGGATGGTGCTCTTCGGGTTGCAAGCCTCCCCTTTTTCCTCCAAACATAACGATGGTCATTATGGCCAAACAGTTCTATTTTTGTTTCATCAGACCAGAGGACATTTCTCCAAAAAGTAAGATCTTTGTCCCTTTGTGCAGTTGCAAACCGTAGTCTGGTTTTTTTTATGGCGGTTTTGGAACAGTGGCTTCTTCCTTGCTGAGCGGCCTTTCAGGTTAAAGCGATATAGGACCTGTTTTACTGTGAATATAGATACTTTTGTACTTGTTTCCTCCAGCATCTTCACAAGGTCCTTTGCTGTTGTTCTGGGATTAATTTGACCCTTTCGCACCAAAGTACGTTCATCTCTAGGAGACAGAATGTGTCTCCTTCCTGAGCGGTATGACGGCTGCGTGTTCCCATGGTGTTTATACTTGCGTACTGTTGTTTGTACAAATGAACGTGGTACCTTCAGGCATTTGGAAATTGCTCCCAAGGATTAACCAGACTTGTGGAGGTATACCATTTTTTCTTCTGAGGTCTTGGCTGATTTCTTTTGATTTTCCCATCATGTCAAGCAAATAAGCACTGAGTTTGAAGGTAGGCCTTGAAATACATCCACAGGTACACCTCCAATTGACTCAAATTATGTCAATTAGCCTATCAGAAGCTTCTACAGCGATGACATAATTTTCTAGAATTTTCCAAGCTGTTTAAAGGCACAGTCAACTTAGTGTATGTACACTTCTGACCCACTGGAATTGTGATACATTGAATTATAAGTGAAATAATCTGTCTGTAAACAATTGTCGGAAAAATTACTTGTGTCTTGCACAAAGTAGATGTCCTAACTGACTTGCCAAAACTATAGTTTGTTAACAAGATATTTGCGTAGTGGTTGAATAGGGAGTTTTAATGACTCCAACCCAAGTGTATGTAAACTTTCGACTTCAACTGTATCTAGGGTTGCAAAATGACGATAACTTAATACACTGTACTCCCTGTCCCACCATCTCTAAACAGGACATGTGTTCATCCTGCCTGAAACCAGTTCATGGAGAAAATCAGAAAAATGCATATATCACAACAAGAGTTTCTGCTGTATGCACTCAGAAAAGGCGAGAGACAATGAGATCTGCTCAACAGTGTTAACCAATCAAACCTATCCATCACCATATCCTTGATGAATGGAAATTCACACAAGTCACTTGTGAAGTGGGAATCAAACTCTTATTAAAATGATGTTTCCCGTAAAACTTTGAACGAAGAGTCTCAAATGGCCCTTTTAATAGCTGGTCAACAGGACACATTTCAGCAAATTAACGCCTGTTTTAAATAAATGCCTGATATAAAAAAAATAGTTTAGGGGGCTACCATGAATTGCCATGAATTATTTATGAGGTTTAATGTTTGATTTGTTACATTAAGTAATTTGGTAATGAATCTGAATACATATGGTTGTCATACGTTTTTATCGTCACAGCGAAACCGCTAGTCATTGGCTGCTAACAGCTGAGAACTGCTACCTTAACTGGCAAGTACAAAAACAGTCAACAACTTTCTGAGTACAAACCCCCAGATTATGACCGGTGAAGGTAGGAACTGCAGGAAATATAGAGGCTACTAAGACAAGAGAAACGTGACACAAACCTTTGTTTCAGTCAACCTATTTCATTCAGATGAATTACATGACTCGTGAAAAAAGTCACATCCGGGCTGATGGAAACATGAAAAAGGCTGGTACAATGTTATAATTGCAGACAGACAATTTGTTTGTTTAATTACGTGAGAAATTGGGATGGAAAGCAAATATTGACATAATAACCATAATACAGAAGTCAATGTGGAGTTTATGAGATTAGATTATTAGATGAAATAAATGATGATGTACTTCACAGGGTGGTGAAAGTGCACGGTGATGAGCTTGATGCTCCTTTCCAATAAATATTCAGGGTCTTAGTCTGGTGACATGATGATCGATGCTTGGCTGCAGTTTGACAAATACAAATAATATTGCTCTTATCCATAATAATCTCAACGTAGGTTGCCTATCTGCACTGTATGTGTGAGCTGTTGGCTAGAGTGCAGGCAGCAGACCAGACTGGGCACATTTTCTACATAAACACTAAAGTTTTTGTGACAAATCCATAAGTACAGTTAAAAATGCAATGGAAACCCATTTAACTTGTATTTTTCATTCGGTACCTGGGAATTCAACAACAAAAGGTATTTTCATATGCACTACATCATAACGCACAGTCTTTTATCCGCAAAAAATCAGTTTGATGAAAATGTGCATATTGTTTTCTACAGACATTAGAATATTTACATTAAAATCTGTCTCCAATGGAAGCCTAGCTACAGTGTGTCAATGACAACACAGAGCAGGAAATTAAGGCGTTTATTACAATCCTGGACATGAATGCTGGAATTAAACAATTAACTACGCAAATCAGCAAAATATGTATCCATTAAGGAAATAGACGCAGTGGGTCTGTCTACGTGTTGTAGCAGGAGCAACTATGCTCCACTGTGCCCGGGAGTTCTTCTGTGTATTCCACTAGCAGCAGCTGTTCAGCAGGAAAGGGAACTATGACGAGGGCTTTGGCCACAACCAATACGAAGACCGCTGGCTGCAGAGAACCAATGAGACGCTGGGGTCTAGCTGGTCCGACGTCATATAGAGCTCCTTGATGGTGAGTTTAGTGACCACACAGACACATGACAACACAGACACGTGCATATATAAAGTGTTCTTATAGCATTATCATTTCATTAAAGTAATGTAGTAACTTTATAGAAGCAATTACAGACAAATGTTATTAATGATTACTGAGAGACAAACGGATGATCCCAAACAGGATTCTCATTTCAAGTTTTCCATATCAGCAAAATGACTGTGATTTCACCTTTTTTTCTAGATCAAATCAAACGTTTATTGGTCATGTACACAGTGTTGCAGATGTTATCACAGGTGCAATTAAATACAGTCTACAGTAGATCCAACAGTCTACAGTAGCTCCAACAGCCCACTCCAACAGTCTACTGTAACTCCAAAAGTCTACTGTAGCTCCAACATTCTGCTCCAACAGTCTACTGTAGCTCCAACAGTCTGCTCCAACAGTCTACTGTAGCTCAAATAGTCTGCTTCAACAGTCTACTGTAGCTCAAAAAGTCTACTGTAGCTCCAACAGTCTACTGCAGCTCCAACAGTTGGCTCCAACAGTCTACTGTAGCTCCAACAGTCTACTCCAAAAGTCTACTGTAGCTCCAACAGCCCACTCCAACAGTCTACTGTAACTCCAAAAGTCTACTGTAGCTCCAACATTCTGCTCCAACAGTCTACTGTAGCTCCAACAGTCTGCTCCAACAGTCTACTGTAGCTCAAATAGTCTGCTTCAACAGTCTACTGTAGCTCAAAAAGTCTACTGTAGCTCCAACAGTCTACTGCAGCTCCAACAGTTGGCTCCAACAGTCTACTGTAGCTCCAACAGTCTACTCCAAAAGTCTACTGTAGCTCCAATATTCTGCTCCAACAGTCTACTGTAGCTCCAACAGTCTACTGTACCTCCAACAGTCTACTGTAGCTCCAACAGTCTACTCCAAAAGTCTACTG
The DNA here is from genome assembly GCF_057628025.1 of Oncorhynchus mykiss. Classification (NCBI taxonomy): domain Eukaryota; kingdom Metazoa; phylum Chordata; class Actinopteri; order Salmoniformes; family Salmonidae; genus Oncorhynchus; species Oncorhynchus mykiss. The sequence continues at coordinate 751,556 of NC_143032.1, read as the reverse complement.
TAGCTCCAACATTCTGCTCCAACAGTCTACTGTAGTTCCAACAGTCTAATGTAGCTCAAATAGTCTACTGTAGCTCCAACAGTCTACTGCAGCTCCAACAGTCTACTGCAGCTCCAACAGTCTACTGTAGCTCCAACAGTCTACTGCAGCTCCAACAGTCTACTGCAGCTCCAACAGTCTACTGCAGCTCCAACAGTCTGCTCCAAAAGTCTACTGTAGCTTCAATAGTCTCCTTCAACAGTCTACTGTAGCTTCAATAGTCTGCTTCAACAGTCTACTGTAGCTTCAATAGTCTGCTTCAACAGTCTACTGTGGCTTCAATAGTCTCCTCCAACAGTCTACTATAGCTTCAACAGTCTACTGTAGCTCCAAAAGTCTACTGTAGCTCCAACAGTCTACTGCAGCTCCAACAGTCTGCTCCAACAGTCTACTGTAGCTCCAACAGTCTACTCCAACAGTCTGCTCCAGCTCCAACAGTCTGCTCCAGCTCCAACAGTCTACTGTAGCTCCAACAGTCTACTGTAGCTCCAACATTCTGATCCAAAAGTCTACAGTAGCTCCAACAGTCTACAGTAGCTCCAACAGTCTACTGTAGCTCCAACAGTCTACTGTAGCTCCAACAGTCTACTGTAGCTCCAACAGTCTACTGCAGCTCAAACAGTCTACTGTAACTTCAGCAGTCTGCTCCAACAGTCCACTGTAGCTCCAACAGTCTACTGTAGCTCCAACAGTCTACTGTAGCTCCAACAGTCTACTGTAGCTCCAACAGTCTCCTGTAGCTCCAACAGTCTACTGTAGCTCCAACAGTCTGCTCCAACAGTCTACTGTAGCTCCAACAGTCTACTGTAGCTCCAACAGTCTGCTCCAACAGTCTACTGTAGCTCCAACAGTCTGCTCCAACAGTCTACTGTAGCTCCAACAGTCTGCTCCAACAGTCTACTGTAGCTCCAACAATGCAGCAATATCTAGCAATACAATAACAATACACACATAATCCAAACGTAAAAAAGTAAAGGAAATGTATTTGGAACCGAAGCAGTGATTTATACAAACATATATTTTATCATTTGTATTTTTATTTAGAAATGTTCAACTATATCAAAATGTTTTTTGTGATATAAATAATGTATTTTATAATTTGATTAATACAAAATAAAGTAGTTATGTTTACAAAATGTCTCTCTAACAATATAGTATGAGATCTGAATAACAATCGAATGTTTTGATTGACCATTTAGTAGATCTACTTGATATTGATAATAATCAAAACAATCACATACTCTATGTAAAGCTCAAGATAATATAAAACAGTGATAATCATTTACATTTTTGTGATCATTGTTTCTTCTGTCTTATCCTCTACATGACTGAGTCCATTTTCAAGATTCAACTTCTCAGGAGTTCTAGAATCAAAAATAACAAGTAAGCAATCTACTTGCAGAAATACACCATTTGAAATAATTTATTACAGTGGATATGCTAAATCTTGATATCAACACAGTTGAAAGTACGACAATATAAGCACGCTGAACCAGACTGCTTTCAAGGAGGTCTCA